>NC_030850.1:21245278-21260390 GCF_000208745.1 Theobroma cacao | reverse complement strand
AGTCATATGACAAATGACCATGTTTACCACAATTATAACATCTAGGTAATGCTTTAGCTGAATATTTATTGTGGTATGCATCTCTTTTTGAAGGTTCATTTTTCAAGCATTTAAAAGTTGTGTTTTCATAAATAGTTATTTGCAAGGCTTCAGACTTGTTTTCCAGCTCTTGTTTTAAAAACTCAAAGTCTGTTTTTGAGTGTTCTAACTCAACTTGCAAAATATTTCTTTACTCAAAAACAGAGGTGAACTATTGTTTGATCTGTTCCAAATCATTTTCAAGTAATGCAGCTTTTTTCTTCAATGATTTGTATTTTGAAAAAAGTTTTTCAAATTCATCATAAGGGCATTCATATTCATCCTATAAATCATCATAAGAATTAATGAAAGGGGATGAGGGTACCTCTATTTCATCCTCTTGTGCCATTAAGCAGATGTTTGCTCTTTCCTAAGATTTTTTATCATCAGTTTCAGAGCTTGATGTGTCACTGTTCGACCATGTAGCAGCCACCATTGCTTTCTTGGATCTCTTATTTTTCTTGGGGGTTTCATCTTTCAATAATGGACACTTGGACTTGAAGTGACTAGGTTTCTTGCATTCGTAGCAGATCATCTCCTCCTTTTTGTTGGAGTCATTTTTGTTCCTTATTTTCCATGAAGCACCTTGGTCTTTTGAAACCTCTTCTAGTTAGCCTTCGATTTCTTCTGCTCATTAGTTTTCTGAATTTTTTTGCAACTAGAGCTAAATCTTCATCATCATCACAAGAAAGCTCTTTCAGCTATTCTTTAAGAATGTTGGCTTTAAGTGCAATGCTCTTTTTCTTTTCCTTTGTTTCCCTTCGATATTCTTTTTCTTCTCCCTTAAGCTCCAGCTCATGAATGAGAAAAGAACCACATATCTCATCAAGAGTGATGATGTTCAGATCTTTAGCCTCTCTAATGGCAGTCACTTTTGGTTTCCAGGATTTTGGTAGGCATCTAAGCAGTCTCTTAACTAATTCATGTTCAGGGATAGGCTTGCCTAGCTAACTTAATTTATTTGTAATATTTGTAAACCTATCAAACATGCTGGTGATGTCTTCACCAGGCTCCATTTTGAACATTTCATAACCATGTGTTAAGAGAGCAATTTTGGACTCCTTTACTTGAGAAGTTCCTTCATGGATTATTCTAAGTTTTTTCCACACTTGTTTAGCTATTGTACAACTTGAGACTTTGTTAAATTCAGTGGGGGTCAAGGCACAATGTAATGTGTTGATGGCCTTAAAGTTTATTTGAACTTTCTTAGTTTCAACCTCAATCCATTCAGACCTTGGCTTGGGCATCAACTCATTTGTTACTACATTCATGGTTGAGGGCATAAAGGGTCCATCAGTTATGACGTCCCACATTTCATAATTTATAGCTCTAATATAGATTGACATTTTAGTACTTCAATAAGGGTAATTAGAGCCATCACACAAAGGTGGTCTATTTATTGATTGTCCCTCAACAACTATGGTTTTTTGTTGAGCCATTTGGATCTTCCCAAAGGATATTAAGCCTTAAAAACAAGGAACTAGCTCCGATGCCAATAGTTGGTCCCGTTGATATGTGCTAGAGGGGGGTGAATAGCACAATTTGGCTCTTGACAAGGTGTGGAACTAATTTCCAAAACAAATAAAATAAAATTAGAGTAGACAATGGACAACAATTTATAGTGGTTCGGTCCAAGACCTACATCCACTACCTTGATTATCCAACCAAAGATTTTTCAAACCAAAGCACTAAAATAGTTGAATTCACAAGCTTCCACTAAGCTTTTACAATGGCTTTTCGTAGACTCAGCCACAACCTTTACACTAGTTTTTCCCGGGCTAAACTAAAACCCAAAATGGTTTTCCAAGGCTCAACCACAACCTATAACATTCAAGCTTTCCCAAGCTTGAACAATCCCTTAAGATGACTCCCTCACTCTAAGTATACAAGAAGAAGTGGTAAAAGAAAGTATCTATGATCCTTAGATGATCTGATTGGTACAAGATTCAGTGCTAATCACAGATGCAAAGAGTAGGCGTTAAAGTGCAGACAAGTGTAGTGAAGCTTTTCTGGTTTTTCAACTTTTTATAGCTCAAATCTCATTCAAGGCTTCAAAAAAAACTTGTTTCTCATTGTTGGAAGACCCTTTTATACTTGGAGATGCAACTCTAATGGCAGTTTGGCAGTTTATATTCGTTGGAAACAGTTGAGGATGAGTTCTAGCCATTAATCTGTCTTGTAGTGCTCTGGTTCAAAATACAAACAAAGAGCTCTTAGTCAACTAACTTGGTTGACTAAGTTTATTTTATTTCTGGTTTGCAGATTCTAGCAAAGGGCACTTAGTCGACTGACTTGGTTGACTAAGTTTGTTCTGTTTCTCAAACTCTTCAGCCCGCCATTTCTCTAATTTGAAATTTGGTCAACCAATGTTTTTCTTTGTTTCACCAATAAGCTTCCTCTTTGTTATTCAATTACATGTTGTTCATTTTATCCCTCTTTTTCTTTCAAAAATACTCTTTGAAGTTTTAAGAAATTAAGTTCATATATTAATTTCCTACACACTCAAATAAAAGAATTAGACACAAATAAATGAGAATGTTTTATTATCATCAAAAACTAATGGAGCCAACAGTTAATACTTATGGTTATGCAATGAGGGTATTTAATTATATATGTTTTTATTCTTCCAGTTCATGCACTTAAAAGATGTAATGCCCACATCATTTTGATTATATATATGTGAGTTTGTGGCATCCTTGGTTGATCAATATATGATATATTCCATAATGCCTTGATTGAATATCTTACATAGAAATATCTATTGGTTGAGAATATCTATATGTGCATTGATTGCAATGTTGAATATATTTCTTCACACTTTACATCAATATCTTGAGAAGAAATATGTTATGATTTTTGGATGTACTAAATGAGTATATGTCCCTATGCCTTGCTTGAATATTGATTGGAAATACATCTTGATTTAATGCTCTCATAGTATGGTGATTGGATACATTTCTTGATCTATTGATTGAATATTTGAGTAGAAATATATCTCAATGTTTTGATTTAATGATTAGTGATTATTATTGAACTTATTGCTTATCTATAATTTATGATTATCACTAACCATTATCTCTTAAGTTTAAGTGCTTAAAGTTCATGCTTCTATTCCCTTTTTATATAACCAAAAAAGGGAAAAGGTTTTGTGAGCAGATTGAATTGCTTTTACATTAGTTGAATTGCTTTGAAAACATCTTTGAACTTCATACATATATTGAAGGGGAGAATCTTTCTAAATGGTCATACTCAATACCTTTTCATGTATCTTTAAATGTTTTCAAAGGCATAGAGACTAATTAAGTTAGGGGAGGTTTCAAGAAATTTCAAATGCAATATGGGCATATTTTTGTCAAATCAAAAAAGGAAAGATTGTTAGACTTGAATTACATCATATTTTGATTTGACAAAAATCACATGTCTTCTTGAATTTAATGTCAAGCTTTTGAAATTGTCTCAATTACATTTTTAGTCCCTTAAGGTTACAAAATTTGTTTAAAGGTTTATGAGCACATTGAACCGCTCTTACATTAGCTGAATTGCTCTAAAAACATCTTTGAACTTTATGCATATATTGAGGGGGAGAATCTTTTTAAAACTTCATACTCAATTTTTCCCATTTATCTTTAAATTTTTTCAAAGGTATAAAGACTAATTAAGTTAGGAGGAGGTTTCAAGAAATTTCAAATGCAATATGCTCATGTTTTTGTCATGTCAAAAAGGGAGAGATTGTTAGACTTAAATCACATTATGTTTGGATTTGACAAAAATCACATGTCTTATGGAATTTGATGTCAAACATTTTAAATTGTCTTAATTACACTTGTAGTACCCTAAGGTTACAAAATTATTTGAAATGCCATGCATTCTTAGAAAACATCTTACAAGCTTTCAAACAATGCATTTTTAGCTAAGAAATCAAGAGCAAACATGCCTTGAATTGTTTATTTGAATAGAGGTACAAGGCAATGAGACAGTAGCTGGAGAAAAGCATAAAAGAGTTAAGGAAACTTTAAAACTGATAACTCTATGATATAGAGTTATTTGAGCTTAATTTTGATAATAATTTGGCTTAGTTTTTATAATAATGCATAGAAATTAGTAGATTTTATTTAATTATTTTAAATTAGTTATTTTAGGTGAGTCAATCTAATTTTAGTTAATTTTATACTTAATTTGGTGTTAATATGATTAAGATAGGTTATTATTAATTTATTTGTGCTTTTGTAGGTGTTTGAACGAAGACTTTTAGTAAAAGAAGGAGAGCAATTTCGAGGTGCAGACTTCCAATGCATATGTTTTAGTATTTTGGCCATCACTTTCTCTATAGAGCACCAAATAAAGAGATTCTTAAACCATTGGAAATCTAAGAGAAATATCTACAACTTTTATGTTTACCACTTTGCCCAGTTCAGCAAGTAAAATGGTCAAAAATTTTGTCAAAGTTGACATACTACAGCAATCCTAGAGCAATTACGATTTCTGTTAATCAATTGGGTAAGGCTGTGACTTACATAGTCTGATGAGGAAATCCTAGCTAAAATTGACTTTTTTCTTCACCCAACTTGGTCTAACTTTAAAGCTTATAAAAACAACCTTTCGAAAGACTTAAATGAGGAGGAAGAAAACACCATATTAAAAGTTGAGAGTCAAGCTACAAAATCACTGAAGCTGAGAAGATTTTGAAGGATTCAAGAAGACTCGGAAGATCAAGATTATTATTTTTACTCTTTTCGATTGTTCTTTTATTTTCTTAGTTTGTTTTTATAATTTAGATTTTTTTCAATGATGATGTATGACTTGATGGGGAACTAAATTTTTAATCTAAGATTATGATTGAACTAAATATATAGTCTGAATTATTTATCTCTCTTTTACTTATGTTTGATAGATTTAAGTTGTTTATTTTGTTCTGTTCTTAATGCTACTAATTGCCTGATCACCAATTAGGGGATTTGATTTGTATATAGGGTAGACATACACTTATAAACCATACGTAGCTAGGATTAGAGTACAAACTTAATGAATCTTTCTTCAATTTAATTTGCATAGACATATAGTAGATTAATTGGGAGAGGTATTTTTATGAAAAACTCGACAGAGACTTGTAAATAATTTAAGACTCTAGGTTAGCAATTTAATCCATTAAACTAACTTAAGAGAGAGATAATAATCAGATGAAATATTAAGGGATATTATAATATTAGGTCTGCTAGTTAAGTGAGTTTTATTTATTATTTAATTTTAGTTTCAATTTATTAGTTTTAATTTCTTTTTATTTTAATTGTTTGGATAAAATTAGGGTATTATAATTTTAGTAGTTAACAGTAGGAATTAAACAATTCTCCGTGAGAACAATACTCTACTTCATTACTATATTACTTACTAACGATAAGTGCACTTGAGTGAGAAATCAACAATAAGTTTTTGGCGCCATTGCCGAGGAATTGATTTTTTTAATTCTTTTTGGTTAATATTAATACCAAGCATTCTTAATTTTAATCTAGAATTTTCTTTTTTAATTTTCAGGTACTTTTGGTCGTTGTATACGAAGAGCCCAAAATTTGGAAATTGTTCCTTTCAATTCAGAAATTGAGAAAACTTTTCATAGACTTCGGAGGAAAAATAAAAAAATTTCTGCTCCAAGTAAAATAATGGCTAATCAACAAGAGGAAGAGACCAAGCCTTTGAGGGATTATGCAGTTCCAAAACTACAAAATCTCCACTCTAGTATACGAAGACCTCCTATTCAAGCCAACAATTTTGAAATTAAGCCATCAATCATTTAGATGATTCAGACTGCTGTTCAATTTGAGGGTTTGCCTAATGATGATCCGAATGCTCATATTATAAATTTCCTAGAAATCTACGATACGTTCAAGGCTAATGGTGTTACTGATGATGCCATAAGATTAAGGCTTTTCCCTTTTTCAGTGAGAGATAAAGCAAAGAGTTGGTTAAATTCGCTTCTGGTTGGTTCCATTAATACTTGGGATGATTTGGCTCAAAAATTCTCAGCAAAATTCTTCCCACTTGCAAAGTCAGCAAAGATGCGGAATGATATCACTTCTTTCATGCAATTTGATTCTAAATCACTATATGAGGCTTGGGAAAGGTATAAGGATTTTATGAGAAGATGTCCTCACCATGGATTACTTAAGTGGCTGCAAGTTTAAACTTGTTATAATGGTTTGTTGGGACCTTTTAGAACTACTATTGATGCTGCCGCTAGAGGTGCACTTATGAGTAAATCCATTGATGAGGCTTATGATTTGCTCAAAGAGATAGCCTCTAATAATTATCAATGGGCATCTGAATGATTGGGTACAAGAAAAATTGCTGGAATTCATGAATTAGATATGTTGAACACTGTTTCTACACAATTGGCCTCTCTCACAAAAAAAAAAAGATAAACTGAGTGTTAATGCTGTTCAGAACTCCTTTATGACATGTGAATTTTGTAGGGAAGGACATTCCAATGATAATTGTCCCATCTATTCTGAGCCTTGTCAATTTATTGGAAATAGGCAACAGAACAATCCTTATTCTAACACTTATAATCCTAGTTGGAGGAATCATCTTAATTTTTCATGGAATAACAATCAAGGGTCTTCATCAGCGGCTAAGTCAAACTTTCCTCCTAGATTTCCATCTAGAGCCCTTATGCTAGAGAAAAAGCCTCCAATGGAGGATATGTTCATGCAATTCATGACAAACACTGATGCATTCATAAAAAAGATTGATGCCTCCATTCAAAATCAAGCAGCTTCAATTAGAAATCTTGAGATACAAACAGGCCAACTTGCCAGTGCTTTAAATTCTTGACCTCAAGGTACCTTACCAAGTGATATTGAACCCAATCCAAGAAGAGAAGGTCAGGAACATTGTAAGGCAATCCATCTTCATAATGGAAAAGAGGTAAGTAAAGAGGTAAGCAATAAGGATTTAAATTCAGAAATTTCAATTCAATATGATGAAAAAGATATTGAAAAAGATGCTAAAAAGAAAATTGTAGTTGAAAAATCTGTTGAAGATTCAAAAGAAAAATCACAATTAAAAACTGCTCCTACACCCCCACCACCTTTTCCTCAAAGATTTTAGAAAGAAAAACTTGACAAACAATTCCAAAAATTTATTGATGTGTTTAAAAAATTACATATTAATATTCCCTTTGCTAAAGCTCTGGAACAAATGCCAGGATATGTTAAATTTTTTAAAGACATCTTGCTTAAAAGGAGGAAATTAGGTGAGTTTGAAACGATTGCACTTACTAAAGAGTGCAGTGCCATTATTCAGAATAAGCTTCCACCAAAGCTTAAAGATCCAGGTAGTTTTACTATTCCACGTACTATTGGTGCTCTTTGTTTTGCTAAAGCTTTATGTGATTTGGGTGCGAGTATAAATTTGATGCCATTATCCATTTATAAAAGTTTAGGATTGGAAGAGATTAAACAACTTCTGTGACTTTACAACTTGCTGATAGATCCATCACCTATCCTTATGGTATTGTAGAAGATGTTTTTGTAAAAGTTGATAAGTTTATTTTTCTAGTAGATTTTATTATTCTTGATATGGAAAAAGATCGTGAAATACCGATCAGTCTTGGGAGACCAATCTTGAGAACTGCTCGAGCTTTAATTGATGTGGAAAAAGTTGAGCTTACTTTAAAGGTTGAAGACCAATAGGTAACATTTAATATTTTTCGAGCTTTGAAATTTTCCAATGAACATGATTAATGTTTCTCAATTAATGTGGTCGATGACATAACGAATAATGTGTTTATTGAAAATCATCAAGATCCACTAGAAACTTCTTTGAATTCTTCATGTGATATTATTGATGAAAAAGTTGTTGAATATGTTAACCATCTTGATGCCTATTCACGTCTTCCAAGATCCTAATTTGAATTTTTGGAATTATCAATAACAACTTTACCAATCAAACCTTCCATTGAAGAACCTCCTTCACTTGAGCTCCAACCATTGCCCAATCATTTAAGGTATGATTTTTTTGGGAAATTCTTCTACACTATCAGTAATTATTTCTTCTTCTCTTTCGAATGAACAGGAAAATAAACTCCTTCGAGTTTTAAGGAACTGCAAAAAAACAATTGGATGGACCATTACAGACATCAAAGGAATTAGTCCATCAATTTGCATGCAAAAAATTCTTTTAGAAGAAAATTACAAAGCAACAATTGAGCATCAGAGAAGGCTGAATCCAATCATGAAAAAGGTAGTAAAGAAAGAAATTATCAAATGGCTTGATGCACATATTATCTATCCTATTTCTGATAGTTCATGGGTAAGTTTAGTCCAATGTGTACCTAAAAAAGGAGGTATGACGGTAGTTTCTAATGAACATAATGAGCTCATTCCTATTAGAACTGTAACTGGATGGAAAGTATGTTGGACTATAGAAAATTAAACAAAGCCACTAAAAAAGATTACTTCCCATTACCTTTTATTGATCAAATGCTTGATAGATTAATAGGTAAGGATTTTTATTGCTTTTTGGATGGTTATTCTGGTTATAATCAAATCGCCATTACTCTTGAAGACCAAGGAAAAACCATATTTACTTGTCCTTATGGAACTTTTGCTTTTCGTATAATGCCTTTTGGACTTTGTAATGCTCCAGCTACTTTTCAGATATGTATGATGGTAATTTTTTTTTATATGGTTGAAAAGTTTTTGGAAGTATTTATGGATGATTTTTCAATTTTTTGGGATAATTTTGATGATTGTTTATTTAATCTTGCTAGAGTGCTTAAGCGATGTGAAGAAACTAATTTAGTTTTAAATTGGGAAAAATGTCACTTTATGGTGCAATAAGGCATAGTCTTAGGCCATTGAGTTTCTAGTAAAGGGTTAGAAGTAGATAAAGCAAAAATTGAAATCATTGAAAAACTTCCACCTCCCACCTCTGTTAAGGGCATTCGTAGTTTTTTAGGACATGCTGGATTTTATAGGAGATTTATTAGAGATTTTTCTAAAATTTCTAAACCATTGTGTAACTGTTCCTTATTGGAATCTTTCTTTTGAACTAATGTGTGATGCTAATGATTATGGAGTTGGTGCAATCTTGGGCCAACAAAAAATGAAAATTTTGCATCCTGGTTATTATGCTAGCAAAACATTGGATAAGGCTCAAGCAAATTACACCACAATTGAAAAAGAGTTGCTTGCTATAGTTTTTGCTTTCGATAAATTTCGCTCCTATCTTGTTGGTACTAAAGTTATTGTTTACACAGACCATGCATCTATTAGATATCTGATCGAGAAAAAAGATGTAAAACCATGCTTAATAAGATGGGTACTTTTGCTTCAAGAATTTGACTTGGAAATCCGAGATAGGAAAGGTACAGAAAATCAGGTGGCAGATCATTTATTGAGATTGGAGAATAATGAGCACATTGGGAATTCAACAGTGATCAATGAAACATTTCTTGATGAGCAATTGTTTCATATAGAGATGTAGAAAGATTTGCCATGGTATGCTGATAATGTGAATTATCTAGTGAGTAAACTGTTCCCTCCTGAATTTAATTATCAACAAAAGAAGAAATTCTTGCATGATGTCCAATACTACATGTGGGATAAGCCTTTTCCTTACAAGCACTGTGGAGATCAAATCATTAGAAAGTGTGCTCTTGAAGAAGAATTTGAAAATATTCTTTATCATTGCGATTCATTTGATTATGGAGAACATTATGGAGGAAAACGAACTGCTGCAAAGGTTCTACAATCAGGTTTTTACTGGCCTTCTCTTTTTAAGGATGCTCATAATTTTGTTGAAAGATGTGATAGATATCAAAGAATGGGCAATATATCTAAAAGACATGAGATGCCTTTAAACAACATCTTGGAAGTTGAAATTTTTTATTTTGGGGAATTGATTTTATGGGTCCATTCATTCCCCCCTTCAATAATGAATACAGCTTGGTTGTTGTTCATTATGTCTCTAAATAGGTTGAAGTTGTGGCATTGCCAAGAAACGACTCTAAGGTAGTGATAAACTTTCCAGACAAGAACATCTTCACATATTTTGGTACACCTAAAGCCATAATTAGTGATGAAAGGACTCACTTCTGTAATAAAAATTTTGAAGCAATCCTAGCTAAATATGAAGTCAAGCACAAAATAGCCACTACTTATCATCCTCAAACAAGTGGCCAGACTGAAGTGTCAAATCGAGAAATTAAAAGAATTTTGGAGAAAATTGTTTGTCTTTCTAGAAAAGATTGATCGAAAAAGTTGGATGATGTTTTGTGGGCATATAGAACTGCATATAAAACTCCAATTAGGATGTCTCCGTATAGATTGGTGTTTGGAAAAGCTTGTCATCTTCCAATTGAACTTGAACACAAGGCATATTGGGCAATTAAAAAGCTTAATTTTGATCTTCAAGCGGCCGAAGAAAAGCGTCTTTTGTAACTTAATGAGATGGGTGAATTTCGTCAAAATGCTTATAAGAGTACAAGAATCTACAAAGAAAAGACAACAATGGCACGACCAGAAAATCATAAACAGAAGTTTTGAACCTAGCCAATATGTTCTCCTATACAATTCTCGTTTGAAATTATTTCTTGGAAAATTAAAATCTCGTTGGTCTGGACCTTTTATTGTGATGAAAGTATATCCTCATGGAGCATTGGAAGTAGTTAATGATAAATCAACCTTCAAAGTAAATGGACAACGACTAAAGCATTATTGGAGAGGCGATTTTGATCATCAAAGGTCCTCAATCACACTTATCGACACAGTTTAAATCAAAGAAAGTCAAGCCAACGACTATAAATCAAGCGCTCCTTGAGAGGCAACCTAAGCATTCTAACTTTCTTTCTTTTATTTTCTTTTTACTTATTTTTATTTATTTCATTATTATTTATTAATGTTTTCTTTTTATTTTACAAGAACACATAAAAAAATATAATATAAAAAATTTAAGGGAGTGGGGTGGGGAAGCCATGGCCCAACGAAGAGTTGTAACACGGGTTGCGGTGCCCCTTAAGCGAGGCTGCGGCCTCATGGCTTAGATCAACGAGGGCCATGACACCCACCAATGGGAGGCCACAACTTTGTGTTTTGGGCTGCCAACCTTGGGTAGCCCCCCACAAAAAAAAAAAAGAAGGAGAAAGAAAGACAAGGGGTAAGCCATGGTTTCCCTAAGGAGAGGTCGCGACCTAGATATGGAACATGATGCGGGCTATGGCGCCCCTCAAGCGAGGCTGCAGCCTCTCGAATAAGAGTAACAAGGGCTGTGGCACCCCTTTTTGTGGGCTGCCTGCTTTGGGCAATCCATTACTAAAAAAAAAAAGTAGAAAAGAGAGAGAGGGCCCCCCCTTCATCCCTCCAACTCACCTACCCCTTCCCTGTGGTACAATTTTCTGCACTTCCACTCCTCTCTTTTCAACCATTCTTCCCGTCTTTCCTCTCCTCTTCCCTTTTCCATTATTTCCCTTTTATAGTTCTTTCTCCAGATCAAGTACCCACACTCATTATATTCTCCCTCATTGATTTTCAACACTGATGCACTAAATATCAAGTAAGTTTCAATATTTTTTTTAGTTTTTTCTCTCTCTTTCTTTTCGTTTCTTCTTTTATTTTTAATATTGATGACTTACCTCATATTATTTAAAATTTGTAATGAATATTGATGAATCTGGAGATAGTGTGCTTCATTATTTTATGGGTATGGTAGATTGTTTAGATTTAGGCTTTAAATTTCAAACATAAGTTGAAAGTGGAAAACATAGGTAAGTTTCTTGATTTTGAATTTTTTTGTGCCTAGTAGTATCAGAATATTTTAATTATAGGATTTTTACTTGATATTATGGGCATTATTTTATGATAAGAGAACATATGAGCCACTATTGTTGATAGTCTATTGTGTTTTGTTGGTACTTTTCTTTTCTTTTGGTTGAGAATTAATTGTAGGATATTCGAGAATGGCACCCAAAAGATCAAGACAAAATTCCAGTGGTTCGTATGATCATACTAGATTTGTGTCAGCTGATGCTATGACTAGACATGCAAGTTCTCTTGTAAACAAAATTGCAATACTTTGAGCAAGGATTGGATCAAGGGTTGATTACACACCTTGACCTTCAACCAATGATTGATGGCCGCCACTAGCAAAAATTTTGTGCTTCACCAACAGTTGCAAGTATCCCTCTGGTAAGAGAATTTTATGCTAATGCTGTAGAAGCTACTAATAATTTTGCTTTTGTGCGAGGAAAATTAGTTCCATTCTTGAGCCATGCCATCAATGAATTTTATGAAACTCTTGATATTGCAAACGATGGTTATGATCAATATGTGGTTGAGCATGAAAATTGGGATGATATCATTAATATACTCTGTGATGAGGGTGCTCAATGGTAATTTTTCAATAATGCACCAGTTTCATTCAAGAGGACTGTGATGAAACCAACTTCTAAGATATGGTTATATTTTGTGACTTCCAAATTACTTCGTACCACACATACTAATGATGTCACAAAAGATTGAGTCATCCTCATTTATTCAATCATGACTGGACGCACAATTGATATTGGTCGCATAATTTACAAAGCCATGACTCACACTACACAATCAAAGCATGAAGGCTTGTGGTTCCCTTCTCTTATTACAACTATGTGCAAACAAGCTGGTGTACATTAGGATGCTAGTGAGAAGTTGTTGCACCCTAAACTTCCAATTGATCTTAATCTCATCCTCAAACAATCTCAAACTTCTACTAGGGGTAGTTCTTCTTCTACACATCATCCTCCACCTCTTCGACCAAGACACCGACAATTGTCAATGACCTAGAGAATTGAGAACCTTGAGCACCTAGTTGAGAATCTTGGGTAACAATTTGAGCAACACATGACTTATCAAATCCAATGCAATTAACATATGGATCACATGTTTCGAGCTTATGGTGCTTTTATGGGAATAGATATGTCTACTCTTTCACCAACACCTAATCCTCCTAGGGGTACTAATGAGGCAAAGGACAATAAGGACAATGATGCAGAGGATAATGGTGATGAAGAGGCAGATTAAAGCTTACCCAGATTTATTCAACCATCAGGGGAGTATTCTTTGCCTTCCCTTTCTTTTTTCTAACATTGAGGACAATGTTTAGTTTAAGTTTGGGGGGGGGGTGAATTTATTTTTCTAGCAATGAACATTCTGTGAAAGTTTTAGATCTAATTTTATTTGCATGCTTATTTATAAATAATTTAGGATTAGTTGGTAAAAGAATTTAATTTTTGTTGAACCTTAGGAATCTAGAAATAAAGTTGTGCCAATTTTTTTCAATGATTTTTTTTATCCAATGATGATAACTAGTTGTCTTGAATTTTTTGCCTTTGGTGAATAAGGTTTTTGTTTGGATTCATGCCAAATATTTTGTTAAGTATCATTGTTAGAATGTGATTTCCATAATTTTAAGCACAATATCTTTTACTTTGAATTATTGTGAATATCTAGAGAATGTTTATATTGATGTAAATTTTAAACTATGTCATGAATTCTAGAATTTGCTTGATTTTCTATCAAGGTGCAATCTTAGGCAATACTTAGTTCGGGATATGATTTAGGCCATCTTTGGACCGTTTGAGCCTGAAAAGCCAACCGTGCTAAATTTTTATCCTTAGTTTACCCCTTTTGAGCCTAATTTCCTTTTTCTTTGTTTAACTATATAATATTGAGCTTAGCTTTAAAATTGATTCTCCAATTTTGCAACCCTCACTCCTAAACATGTATATTGTTTTAGGAAATATAAATTGAGCTAAATGTTGAAAAAGATGGAAAAGTGATGTTGATGTGAAAAAAAAAAAGAGAAAAGGTTCAAAATATGAAAAATAACCCCACTACCTACATTACAAAGAAAATAAGTTTAGGAGTGTGAAATTATGAAAAAAAAAAGTGTTGGATGAAAGAAAAGTTCAAATGTGGAAGAAAAAGTGTACTAGGAGAAGGAAAATAGAGCTCTATATATATAGGTTCTAGAATAATTATGTGCTTAGGGTGATTTGAACCACATTAATATCCTTTATCATACCTTGACCATAGCCATACATTACAAGCTTTATAAAGTCGTATTGATCCCTAACTTTGTATGGGTCTACATTAGTGGAGAGAGAGATGAAAAGTAAACCTATGGAAATCTAGTACTAATTTGAAATTTGTGTTGGCATAAACTCATTCGGATGTCATGATCTTCTTGATAAAAGATTTCACACACACACGGAAATCCATTCGAGAATGTGCTTGCATTAGAATTGAAACATGAATTTGAATGAGGCCGATATGTTTCCTTAGGTTAATGATTGATAGACATACTTTTGAGGAAATTATAAAGGAATCATTGAGTTGGTGCACTTAGGGATGTCCACGGGTAGGGTACCCGTTAATTTCGAGGTACTCGAACCCTAACCCTATTAAAAGTCAAATACCCTAACCCGATTAACTACTCGAATAATTTAAAAATTACTACCCTAACCCTAATACATTCACACTATCTTATAATTACCCTAACTCGTTTAAATACCCGATTAAATAAAAAAATTATTAAAATCTTTTTCATGGGTACCCAATTACCCAATTAACTTTTCTAATCTCATAACTTCCCTTTAGATTTATATGATATAAGTTTATATAAACAAAGATATATATACTGTAATTAATAATTTTATGAGTTATAATTTTTGCAATGTTAATATAAAATAAAAAGTAAATATATTTATATTTAAAGTACATATATATATATATACACACACGTAAACATAAAAAATATTTTAATATATAAAATAGTAATTATATTCCTTATAAATTAACACAATATTTAAACTATATGTATTAAAAGACATTACAAGTTAATTAATAATAATAGTTTCATGAATTAATTTAATTAATTATAAAGATTTGTTCTTAAATTCATGAAATTAAAAAAACATTTAGGTTCCAAAACTATTCTAATATCAAAAGCTTTCTTTAAGTATATATATTATAAGATTATATAAATAATGGTATATATATTA
>NC_030850.1:21232068-21243721 GCF_000208745.1 Theobroma cacao | reverse complement strand
ATATATATATATGACACAAGTATATAGTCTCCACCTACTCAATTTCCAAAATCGTCATTGAATTACAAAACAATTTATAAATCTCATTCATTTAACCAACACTTAACTTATAAAACATAAAAATCTACGGTTTAAGTTCATTATTCTTTAAAATCATAAAAACGAGTATAAACTACTTTAGATAGTTAAGGTGAACATTTGATTACTCACAATAGCGGGAGTTTAGAGTACTCTTATTCTTGGTCCTCGGGTACGATATCTTTACCCTTATCAGAAGGCTCACCACCATACATAATACACGACATGTAATTCAATATATTTGTGTCAAACTGTTATAAAACTATTTCAAGCTTTATATGAATGCATGAAATTGAATGACAATTGTTCGAATAATCACTAAAAGACGGTGTTCTACATGGGTTCAATTATGATCGGACTGAATTTGTATTCGACCTAACTCTAACTATACATTGTTGAATTAACCAAAACATCTGATTCAACTTCAAATATATTCATTACACTTCCAATATTCCAAATACACCAAAGTACCTCAATGAGCTTGATTGTGACTTAATTCATCATAACTGAAATTCATTCCAATTCCGAACTAACGTGCTAATCAGTGTTAACACAGTCCAATAAATCCATCTAAATCATTAGGAATCAAATCTATCATCAACATGTCATCTATAAAATTCGACCAAAGAGGGTTGTTGAAGGGCATGTGATTTTTTTGCTTGTTTTTCATGCCAAACATCATTAAACAACTAACAACACTAAGATATCATGAAATCTAGCAAAATCCATCATCAAAACCTCTCTCCCTATGTTCGGCCAGCAAGTATTCCCTCATGGAAACTTGTGTTTCATCCATAGAAAATGAAAAAGAAAGCATGGGAAAGGCAGATCTGAAGCTAAAATTGAAAAATCTTACCTTTGATTGCTTTGTTCTTTGAAATTGAACAAATTTCTCTTGAATTTTCCTCTCTAGGGTTTGTTTCTATTCTTTTCTCTTTGTTCTTTGTTTTGGCAGGCCATGAAGAGTGAAATGGGAGAGTTTATAAAGGAAATTATAAAAATATTAAAGCTTGACATGTGTCACCATGTGATTGGTCCATGTTTAAAACTTAACAATTAAGCATTTTCTCACCACCACATGTAATCTTTTAATTATCCAAAGTATAAAATAATAATAGGTGAAATTCATGGGCTTGACAAGTGTTATGGTGGTGTAAAATTCCAAAAATTCCAATTATGTCCTCGTAGACACATAAAATGACTATTTTGCCCTTATGTTCGAAAAAATGTCGAAATTAAAATTTTTCATTTCTCAAATTCAAATCATGCTCCAATTAGTCAAATTTGGTCAAAAAAATTTCATACAACATTCCCATTTTGCCCTCAAGTTTCAAAATGACCATTTTGCCCCTACGTTATGAAAATTCCTAATTTAACTCCAAATTAATCCTCGAACTCTGAATCACCATATTAAGACATTCTAAGGTTCAATAATTCTCAAATATATCCTAAAATCTCTATTCAAACTAGTTCGAGGTTTTATTTGACTTAATTGTACCACTAGATACGATACCGACTTTTAACGATTCTTTGAGGCATCCTAGTATGTAGACATGCTATTAAGTACATGAATGACATGGCAAGTATATTATAGAGCTGAGCTTGACAAGTGTAATCGGGTTAGGTACCCGTGGGTATCCTATAATAGGGTACCCGTTAACATCCCTAAGTGCACTTTATCTCTAGTAGTAGTAGTGGTAATAACTATATTTATTTAACTAAATTTGGTTTTCGTAAGTTAGGTTCTTTTCTATGTTTTACACGAGGACTAGCAAAATCTTAAGTTTGGGGGTGTGATAACTCTATGATATAGAGTTATCTGAGCTTAATTTTGATAATAATTTGGCTTAGTTTTTGTAGTAATGCATAGAAATTAGTAAATTTTATTTAATTATTTAAAATTAGTTATTTTAGGTAAGTCAATCTAATTTTGGTTAATTTTATGCTTAATTTAGTGTTAATATGATTAAGATAGGTTGTTATTAATTTATTTGTACTTTTGTAGGTGTTTGAAAGAAGAATTTTAGTAAAAGAATGAGAGCAATTTTGAGGTGCAGACTACCAATACATATGTTTTGGTATTTTGGCCATACCTTTCTTTACAAAGCTTCAAATAAAGTGATTCTTAAACCATTGGAAAGATAAAAGAAAGATATACAACTTTTATGTTTACCACTTTGCCCAGTTGGGCATGTAGGATGGTCAAAAATCTTGTCAAAGACCAAGGAAATCAAGTTAAAGAACAACCATAGTCGACTATAAAAGAGATATAGTCGACCCTGATAAGTCAAAGGTTAGAAAATATCAAGCCTAACTCGACAATATATTTATTATGTCATTCCTACATAAGAATACATGTTTGCTTACTTGAGTACCTTAGAAATCGTTAAAGAACGGTATTGTACCAAATGGTATAATTAAGTTGAATTAAGCCTCGAACTAGTCCAAATAGAGATTTCAAGATGAAATTGAGAATTTTAAAACCCTAGAATGACTTAAAATGATGATTCGGAGTTCGATGACCGATTTGGAGTCAAATTGGAATTTTCATGACTTAGGGGCAAAATGGTCATTTTGCCACCCAAGGTTAAAATTGGAATGTTGGAAGAACTTTTTGATCAAGATTGACTATTTAGAACATAATTTGAGTTTAAGAAGTGAAAAATTTTAATTCTGACATTTTTTTAAGCATAGGGGTAAAATAGTCATTTTGCCACCCAAAGGTAAAATTGTAATTTTACATCACCCAACACTTGTCCAGCACATGGATTTTACCCAATATTATCATGGATAATTGAGGAAATTTAAGTGGTGGAGAGAGATTGCTTAATGGGTAAGAATGACACATGGACCAATGGAATGGTGACATGTGCCAAATTTTCATCCATTTATTATTGGGCTTAAAAATCAGCACAAAATCAGCCTATTTCTCTTCATATGGCCAGCCAAACCAAGAACAAAGGAAGAAAAGAAAGACCAAGAACCCTAGGGTGAAAATTCAAGAGAAAAATTGATGAATTTCAAGTAATCAAGCAATCAAAGATAAAATTTCTTGATTTTGACTTGTGATCTACCTTTCCCAGACATTCTTTTGCATTTTCCATGGTTGAATCACATGATTTCATGATGGGTATCTTGCTGGCTGAACACTTAGAGAGAGATTTTGATGCTTGATTTGGTTAGATTTTAATGTATTTTAGTGTTTTTAGTTGATTGGTGATGTGTAGCATGAAAATCAAGCAAGAAAAATTTATTTTCTCCCATCACCCATCATTGGCTGAATTCTCCATGTGGAATATTGATGATGATTTTGATTTTATTTCAAGTGATTTGGTTAGGAATTAGTGATTTATGGTGTGAGAATCAAGTACGAAAAATCATAGTACTGATGCACCCACCATGGCCGAATTTTTCAAGAGAAAATGTGAGGATGATTGTCACGACCCGGTACTCTCCTCGAGCCCGTGACAACCGCCGCGATGTTCTGATAGACATTCATTACCCAAAATACCAACCGAAACCCCGCAAGGCTTTAATATCAGTTTGCGCACCTCCCCTATGAGCAACAGTTGTTAAGTATCATGTTTTGAGAGATTATAAACTATTTCCAAATCAAAACAATAGAAAAATAATTTTTCATGTGGAATATTGATGATGATTTTGATTTTATTTCAAGTGATTTGGTTAGGAATTAGTGATTTATGGTGTGAGAATCAAGTAGAAAAAATCATAGTATTGATGCAACCACCATGGCCAAATTTTTTAAGAGAAAATGTGAGGATGATTGTCACGACCTGGTACTCTCCTTGAGCCCGTGACAACCGCCGCGATGTTCCGATAGACATTCATTACCCAAAATACCAACCGAAACCCCACAAGGTTTTAATATCAGTTTTCGCACCTCCTCTGTGAGCAACAATTGTTAAGTATCATGTTTTGAGAGATTATAAACTATTTCCAAATCAAAACAATAGAAAAATAATTTTTCACTCACAGGGGCATTTTGATAATTTTTCCTCGAAAGTCTCGAAACCGGCTAAAAATGTAGTATGTGAGTGGAAAACACATATTTCATAATCAAAAATAAGTTTAGATATCTAAAACATTCATTTAAAGTGAAATTATAACTCTTTGAATATAACATAAATATTCAATAAAATATTTTATTTTCTTATAAAACAATATTTATAGAGTTACTGGTAAATAATTTTTGTAGCATAAAAGCTAAATAAATTCATACATATTGTAACACAAATAACCAAAGTATAAAATTTAATTTATAGTGACACATAGGCCCACGAACGACCAAAAGTATCAAAAGCGGTAAACTTACAGTTTTTGAGGATGCAAGTCCAACTGTAGCCCTCAACAAAGTAAGCTATCTACCGACTATCCTGAGCCTGAAAGGAGTGGAAAGGAGGGTGGTGAGATTATAAAATCCCAGTGAGTAAACAAATACCATCTAAAATATCTAAAGCTGAGTAAATGGAGACAGATTAAAATAGATCATCATACTGTAATTCATCACCTTTCAACTCATTTCAACCAAATAAAATCAATTCATATAAATCAAGTAATCAACATGGCTTATGAATTTCTTAAAACTTTGGCTCGTGCCAGAATCATTCTCATACTCAATTATCAAGGATACCTTGACCGAGGGTTATCCCAACCGAGTCCGTCAAGGCTATTAAAAAGTTATGTACACATAAATTATGTTTTTATTTTGAAAACATAGCCGTTCATTGGCATTAGCTGAGTTCACCCTCACGTGGTGATTTGGCGTGAAGTGAACTCTAAAGTGTTAACCTCGGGAGTTATCCATCCGCGCCTCTCATATTGAGGTAAGAATATAATAGGGTTACCGTGCCGCCTCTAATAGGCTAGTCCACGGAACTCGTCCACTGCAGTGACTAATCAATAACCCACCAAATAAATAAAATTCAACAGTATGATATGGCAATTTTATCATTATCCAGCCTATCAAGGCAAATAAAAGTTTATACATTTTCAATACAAATACCAATTCAACCATTCATGCCAATATTATCATAAGCCATTCAATTCAAACCATGATTTATAACACAACAATTAGTCTTCAATTACTCCATTTTCAAAACCATCTTTCAATTTCAAGACAATTTTATAAAATCATTTTATTTAAACACATTTTGTTTATAAAACATAAAGATTTACTATTTAAACTCGTTTTCCATAAAATCACAAAATCAGATAAAAACCACTTTAGATAATGAAGACGATAGTAAGGTCACTCACTATTTCAGGGTCGAATTTCGAGTACTCCGATTCTTGATCCTCGGGTACTATCTCTTTACTTTTGCCAAAATGCTCATCACCTAGACATAATGCACAATAAGCCATTTACTATATTTGTGCTAAATTGTTATAAAACCAATTTAGGCTTTATACTAATGCATGAAATGGGATGTGAAATACTCTGGTAACTATCTAAATACGGTGTTCAATATAAATTCAATTATGTACCTAAATAAAACGGTATTGGCCTAATTCGATCTATCACCCGATTAATTGGCTAATACGTCCAATTCAACTCTAAATAATTCCATTTTTCTCCCAATACTCCAAATCATCAAACACAAATTAAATAACTTGAAATATGGCAAAATCATCCTCACATTTTCTCTTGGAAAATTTGGCCATGGTGGGTGCATCAACACTATAATTTTTCAAGCTTGATTCTCACACCATAAATCACTAATTCCTAACCAAATCACTTGAAATAAAATTAAAATCATCATCAATATTCCACATGGAGAATTCGGCCAATGATGGGTGATGGGAGAACATTAATTTTTCTTGCCTGATTTTCATGCTACACATCACTAACTATCTAAAAACACTAAAATACATTAAAATCTAACCAAATCAAGCATCAAAACCTCTCTCTAAGTGTTCAGCCAGCAAGATACCCATCATGAAATCATGTGATTCAACCATGAAAAATGCAAAAAATATATGGGAAAGGTAGATCACAAGTCAAAATCAAGATATTTTACCTTTGATTGCTTGATTACTTGAAATCTATCAATTTTCTCTTGAATTTTCACCCTAGGGTTCTTGTTCTTTCTTTTTTTTCCCTTGTTCTTGCTTTGGCCGACCATATGAAGAGAAATGGGCTGATTTTGTGCTGATTTTTAAGCCAAATAATATATTGATGAAAATTTGACACATGTCACCATTCCATTTATCCATGTGTCATACTAACCCATTAAGCAATCTCTCTCCACCACTTAAATTTCCTCAATTATCCATGATAATATTGGGTAAAATCCATGTGCTGGACAAGTGTTGGGTGGTGTAAAATTACAATTTTGCCCCAAGGTGGCAAAATGACTATTTTACCCCTATGCTCAAAAAAATGCCGAAATTAAAAATTTTCACTTCTCAAACTCAAATTATACTCCAAATGATCAATCTTAGTCAAAAATGCATCCAACACTCACATCTTAACCTCATGTAGCAAAATGAACATTTTGCCCTTAGGTCATGAAAATTTCAATTTGACTCCAAATTGGTCCTCGAACTTCGAATCACCATTTTAAGTCATTCTGGGATTTTAAAATTCTCAATTTCATCTTAAAATCTCTATTTGGACTAGTTCGAGGCTTAATTCAACTTAATTGTACCGTTTGGTACAATACCGTCCTTTAACGATTTTCAAGGTACCCAAATAAGCAAACATGCATTCTTATGTAGGAATGGCATAATAAACATATTGTAGAGCTGGGCTTGACAATGATTTTGCCATATTTCAAGTTATTTAATTTGTGTTTGATGATTTGGAGTTTTGGGAGAAAAATGAAATTATTTGGAGTTAAATTGGACGTATTGGCCAATTAATTGGGTGATAGATCGAATTAGGCTAATCCCATTTTATTTAGGTACATAATTAAATTTATATTGAACACCGTATTTAGATAGTTACCCGACTATTTCACATCCCATTTCATGCATTAGTATAGAGCCTGAATTGGTTTTATAACAATTTAGCACAAATGTAGTAAATGGCTTATTATGCATTGAGCATTCTGAAAAAAGTAAAGAGATAGTACCCGAGGATCAAGAATCGGAGTATTCAGAATTCGACTCCCGAAATAGTGAGTAACCTTACTATCATCTTAATTATCTAAAATAGTTTTTATTCGTTTTTGTGATTTTATAGAAAAATGTTTTTAAATGGTAAATCTTTATGTTTTATAAACAAAATGTGTTTAAATGAAATGATTTTATAAAATTGTCTTGAAATTGAAAGATGGTTTTGAAAATGGAGTAATTGGAGACTAATTGCTGTGTTATAAATCATGGTTTGAATTGAATGGCTTATGATAATATTGGCATGAATGGTTGATTTGATAAATGTACTGAAAAGTATGAACTGTTGATTTGCCTTGAGAGGCTGCAAAATAAAATAATTGCCATGTCATGCTACTGAATTTTATTGAATTGGTGGGTTATAAATTGGTCGCTGTAGTGGACGGGTTTCGTGGACCAGCCTATTTGAGGAGCACGGTAACCCTATTATATTATTACCTTAGTATGAAAGGCGTAGATGGATAACTCCTGAGGTTAACACTTTAGAGTTCACTTCACGCCAAACCACCACGTGAGGGTGAACTCAGCCAATGCCAAGGAACGGCTATGTTTTCAAAATAAAAACATGATTTATGCATACATAACTTTTTAACAGTCTTGGTGGACTCAGTTGGGATAGCCATCGACCAAGGTATCCCTGATAATTGAGTATGAGAATGATTTTGGCACGAGTCAAAGTTTTAAGAAATTCATAAGCCATGTTGATTACTCAATTTATATGAATTTATTTTATTTGGTTGAAATGAGTTGAAAGGTGATGAATTACAGTATATTAAACTATTTTATCTATCTCCATTTACTCAGCTTTAGATATTTTAGATGGTATTTGTTTACTCACTGGGATTATATAATCTCACCACCCTCCTTTCCACCCATTTCAGGCTCAGAATAGTCGGTAAATAGCTCATTTCGTTGAGGCCTACAATTGGACTTGCATCCTCAAAAACTGTAGGTTTACCACTTTTGATACTTTTGGTCGTTCGTGGGCCCACGTGTCACTGTAAATTAAATCTTATGCTTTGGTTATCTGTATTACAGTATGTATTAATTTATTTAGCTTTTACGATATAAAAATTATTTACTGGTAACTCTATAATTATTGTTTTATAAGAAAATAGAATATTTTATTAAATATTTTTATTATATTCAAATAGGTATAATTTCACTTTAAATGAATGTTTTAGATATCTAAACTTATTTTTGATTATGAAATATGTGTTTTCCACTTGCATACTACATTTTTAACTGGTTTCGAGATTTTAGAGGAAAAATGACCAAAATGTCCCTATGAGAAAAAAATTATTTTTCTATTGTTTTGATTTGAAAATAGTTTATAATCTCTCAAAACATGATACTTAACAACTGTTGCTCACAGGGGAGGTGCACAAAATGATATTAAAGCCTTACGGGGTTTCGGTTAGCATTTTGGGTAATGAATGTCTATCGGAACATCGCGACGGTTGTCACGGGCTCGAAGAGAGTATTGGGTCATGACAATTAGAGTGGTATCAGAGCTTTTGGTTTTAAAGATTAGAGCTTTTGGTTTTAAAGATTAGAGCTTTTGGGTTTAAAGTTGTTTTAAAGTTGTTTTAAAAACTACAGTGTCAGTGTGGCCCAAGTTAATTTAAGTTAAGTTAGGTTTGATAGAATAGAATACGTGCATCTGCATATAGAATTTGGAGTTGTTTAGACTTGTTCTGTTTCTTCTTATAGATCTTATGGGAGCATAAGTCATACACAGGGAGCTATATGAACTCCTGTTCCTAGTAATCCACTTCCTTGTTAATGTCATGCAAAGGTCATAAGTAGGACCGTTGTTCGGGTTTAAGATGCCACCCGTGACACGAGCTAGTGTTAGAGAGATCTTAAAACGAATGCTCCTAATGAAAGATTAATGAAATGATATATCCCTCAAATTAAGGATGGAGAAATTGGGAGTTAGAATAATAGGCCATGATAATTTATTCATTTGGTGGAGTTATAATTGAACTCATAGTTGTCAAATTGGAAAAAGATTTGGGGACTATGGATTGTATTGGGGTTAACATAAAGGAGCACGTGTGATAATGGTAACAAGAAGCGCACTTTGAATGGTTGTAATTCACTTAGAGTGTATAAATTAAGCATTGAGGTAAAAGTAAACCCATACTTATGTGCATGAAGATAAGAACACTATGTTAATTGAGCTTGTTATGCCCATATAAAAGTGGTGTTGGGATTTTGAAATATTTTATATGTGAATATGTGTTGAAAAGGTACACAGCTTAGAGGGAACTGGTGTTGATTTCAATTAAGCGATTGTGAGATTTCAAGAATTGATTGGACCTATTATAGTTCTGGATATAAGCACTTGAATTAACTCGAGAGTGAGTATCAATGATTACTATAATTGATGTGTGGTCATGAAGTAAGAAGTTAGTAAACAAATCTGCTATAAGGATGAGCTTGAACTTTGCTATGCATAGCAGGGGGAGCCAAGGGATTAAAGGACTAGATGTGGAATTGGCAACTTGAGGTTAAATGACTTGGAAATGTCGAATCTAGTCTAAGTGCCATATGAAGTTCTATAATTGAGACTGATATACGAATTACTTGAAAGATCAATTTAAAAGTTTATTTGGTTCAAAGTGTGGCCTATGATACGAATGATCAGTCTTGAAGGTGATATCCCCAGAGTAAGGAATTTAGAAAATGTTGATGTTTGGATATACTCTAAGAGAGAGAACTTCTGCATCCTAAGTTTAAGACAACTTTGATCTTATGATCACAAAGGCAAGGTGTAATAACTACGTAAATTATTCACTTAATAAATGTGATTGGTTATTGATGAATAAAGTTAACATCTTAACATTTAGTGGTATACAATTTGATAATTATGTAATTAAGAGTTATTTGGAGACAATTCCTTTATCAAATTTGCACTAAATGCTATGGTAAAGGCATATCAATGTTAATATGGAAATGTATCCAGGAATGATCTTAACATACTACTAAAGGAGAATTAAACATGTTAAAATTAATGTTCTAATAGTGTGCATATGATCGAAAGCTAGTTTGTAAGTTTTAGTTTTCATGATCATGAAATATATAAAGATTATCAATATATGGACATACACTTGGAGTTGTAATTTACAAGTTTGGAGTATTTAAGATATGATTAAATGGAATTAGCATTAGTTAAGGTATGTAAATCTTTTAATTAATTTCTGTGGAGTATGCATGATAGTAGAATGGAGGAACATAGTGCAGTGATACTATATGGTGAAGTTACTATACAATATGGAAAGAGTATTCTAAAGTGGGATTTATTGATTGTTGACAAGTGTTATCGAATGAGATGAACTTGAAAATATCGACTTTACCTATTATATGTGATAAGCACAAGAGGATATAAATGGTTATGGAAATTGTGACGTAAGGGAAACCAAATGGTTGAGAATGATTAGTGTAGTAACCTTAAATATAGATGAATAACATTGATTAAGTAAACTCCAACAGCCATCGTGCCTCGGTGCTAAGAACACTTCATGTCTAGGACGCATGAATAAAGTGAGACAAATATGAAGTTGAACTTACGAGTTAACCTAAAGTCATTGAACTTGATTCTAAGTTTTGTTAACTGGAGTTTTAAGGTTTTGGAAGGTATCGATATGAATGAGTTAAAACTGAAATGGTTAAAGGCGTTCCCTTTTGGGGGGGAGTAAAAGGTCTGGGGTTCGAAACTTGGTGAGAAGGTCTTGCAGGGCCTGTCGTGCCACCCTTAGGCGCGGGGTTTCGAGTAAGTCAAGTGATAGGGATCCAGACATAACAATACCTTGGAGTTGGCCCCAAAGGGGATGCCACATAAATGGCTAAGTTACGAGTTAAGTGATCACATGTTGTGAGACATAAGTTTAAGATAGATTCCCCAAGGAAATACTCAAGAGAAGTTTTGCCATGGATCTCGTGAAAGCAAGCACTAAGTTATGTGGTTATAAAAAAGGAAGCTGTAAGCTGAGAGTGATATTAGTATTAATATTGAAAAGTACTTGAGGAGGACATAGTTTCAAGTCTTGTAATTTCAAGTACAATTTGTAAATTGGTTAAGGAAGAATGATGTTATATTCGTATAAAAGAGTGGAAAAAAGGATGATTGAAGTTGAGCTTGATAATGAAGTCAAATAATGAAACTTTCCTAATATATTATGTAAAATTGGAATTCGAAAATGCTTGAGGCATACATGATTCAAATGAGTCTGAGTCTTAAGTGACAAATCAATATCGAAATGCAATAAGGATACAATATATGTAAAAGGCATGAAAGATAATCGAGGAATAAGGATGACTCTTAAGAATTATGGTATTGCATAACATGCAATGATCAAGTCAAGGAAAATTTTTGAAGTATCAATGGGATTATAAAGCATACACGCATAATAGATTATAATTCAATGGAGATGAC
>NC_030850.1:21177326-21230466 GCF_000208745.1 Theobroma cacao | reverse complement strand
TAGTATATATATATATATATATATATATATATATATGTGTGTGTGTGTGTGTGTGTGTGTGTGTGTGTGTGTGTTGTGCGTGATGAACGATATTGTGTATAATGATTGTAACCATGTGTGTGCATGATGTGGGGGAATGCACATGCCGATGATGATGGTGGCATGAGAGATGGATGATGATAGTGCCTGTGTGCACGATATGGGGGGATGTACACGATGGCACTGATTGTGCACGAAGTGGGGGGATGTACATGAGCCGGGTGTGATTATGATGATGTTGATGTTTATCTATGTAATTATGCATATCTAGACTTATGAAATGAAAACTTGTGAATGTGATATATGATTGACATATATGAGAAATTTGATACATTGCACTTTGGGAATTTTCATGTGCTGTATGTGGATTTTGTGGGTTTAGTAGGATGGCCTTTTTGTTGAGTGAAGGGAAACTTTTCTCTTGTTGCTCTATTCTCGTTACAACGAAATTCATTCTCGCTACAGCGTGAAACTCTCGGGTTTGAGGACCTTTCACCAGAATTGGTTCTCACTACAGCGAAAATGAGTCTCGCTGCAGTGAAAATGAATCTCGCTACAGTGAGAAACTCTCAGGTTTGGAAGGGTAGACTGGTCGAAAACTCGCTACAGTGAAATTCATCCTTACTGCAGCGAGAAACTTTCTGCTTCTGGGTTACAATTTCGCTGCAACGAGATTCATTCTCGCTGCAACGAAAAACCTTATGTTTTTGTCTCCTATCTTATCCAATTGCTGTCCTATTTTTAACTTCTTTGCTACCATATCTAAGCATGAACTTCCAACATTAAAGACTAAATTAGTTAAGTTTAAAATGAGGAGGTTTAGTGAGAAACCCTCGGTCAGTTGAGAAACCCACGTTCGACTAATAACTTAATTCCAACGTCGTTGCAGCGGGAAAATTTGTTGTCGCATTTGTCTTGTTGGATTATCACTGGAGCCTTCATTTTTTTTCAAATTATTTGTTATGTTTGGGTTCCTCATTACCAATTGATTAATCATATAAGGGTTGAAATGAGGGGTTTTTAATATGAATGAAGTTAAATTGCATTGTTTTAAAACAAGTGCATCATGATTCTAAATTTTCTCTTATTGTTGTTTATTCCCTTCCTTGTTCACTCACTGGTTTTATACTCACTGTTTTCAACTTCATGTTTTCAGATCACGAGGCAGCCGGTAATTAGGACGAGGTGTCCTTGTAGACTTGTATCCATCTTTTGGTAGGTGTCTCGACATTCAATAGCTGTACATTCATCCGAGTCCCTCCGCTAGAAGTCGAGTATTATTTTGTTCTGTATAGACAAACTTGATGTAAATTATTAAGATACATGTTGTAGGCAATGTACACTTAATTGGTATGCTAGTATGAGTTGGCATTGTTTAATATTACTTTGATTCTAAGTTATGAAATATGACTTAGCAATTTATGATGGAATGATGAGCATGTCAAATTAATAGGCTTGCTTGGGCTTAATGAACTACGTCTATTAGGCCCTTGCGTCGGTCATGGCCCGAAAATTGGGTCATGACAACAATATTGTATGAGGATGGAATGAATGAATGAAAGTTGAGAAGTTTGATATGGAATGAAGTAATAAGATAGAGATTGGTATACATAAATAAGTATAAAATGCGATCGAAATTGGTATGATTGAGATGGAGTTATGGTTCAAGTTTAATGATAGTAATAAAAACATACTTGGTGTCTCAATATAAGATATCATAATTGTGAAGGTTATTGTTGATATGATTTTAAAGGATAATAATAGACATAAGTGAAGTACTCGAGTTGAATTGGAGGTAAATGAGGTGAACAAATCGAAATTCCCTAGAAAGAGGAAGACATAAGATGTCGAGCATTAGATGAGAAAACAATACCCTCACCTTTTCTCTAAGTTCAGTAAATGAAAGTTTGAGGTCAAAATTTTATTTTAAGAGGGTTAGTGCTGTCAAGCCCAGCTCGACAATATGTTTATTATGCCATTCCTACATAAGAATGCATGTTTGCTTACTTAGGTACCTTGGAAATCGTTAAAGGACGGTATTGTACCAAATGGTACAATTAAGTTGAATTAAGCCTCGAACTAGTCCAAATAGAGATTTTAAGATGAAATTGAGAATTTTAAAACCCCAGAATGACTTAAATGGTGATTCGAAGTTTGAGGACCGATTTGGAGTCAAATTAGAATTTTCATGACTTAGGGATAAAATAGTCATTTTGCCACCCGAGGTTAAAATTGGAATGTTGGAAGAAGTTTTTGACCAAGGTTGACTATTTAGAACATAATTTGAGTTTGAGAAGTGAAAAAATTTAATTCTGACATTTTTTCGAGCATAGGGGTAAAATAGTCATTTTGCCACCCAAGGGCAAAATTGTAATTTTACATCACCCAACACTTGTCCAGCACATGGATTTTACCCAATATTATCATGGATAATTGAGAAAATTTAAGTGGTGGAGAAAGATTGCTTAATGGGTAAGAATGACACATGGACCAATGGAACCAACATGTGTCAAATTTTCATCCTTTTTTATTTGGCTTAATAATCAGCACAAAATCAGACCATTTCTCTTCATATGGCCAGCCAAAGCAAGAACAAAGGAAGAAAAGAAAGAAAAAGAACCCTAGGGTGAAAATTCAAGAGAAAAATTAGTGGATTTCAAGTAATCAAGCAATCAAAGGTAAAATTTCTTGATTTTGACTTGTGATCTACCTTTCCCATACATTCTTTTGCATTTTCCATGGTTGAATCACATGATTTCATGATGGGTATCTTGCTGGTTGAACACTTAGAGAGAGTTTTTGATGCTTGATTTGGTTAGATTTCAATGTATTTTAGTGTTTTTAGTTGATTGGTGATGTGTAGCATGAAAATCAAGCAAGAAAAATTCATTTTCTCCCATCACCATCATTGGCCGAATTCTCCATGTGGAATATTAATAATGATTTTGATTTTATTTCAAGTGATTTGGTTAGAAATTAGTGATTTATGGTGTGAGAATCAAGTAGGAAAAATCATAGTATTGATGCACCCACCATGGCCAAATTTTTCAAGAGAAAATGTGAGGATGATTTTGTCATATTTCAAGTTATTTAATTTGTGTTTGATGATTTGGAGTATTGAGAGAAAAATAGAATTATTTGGAGTTGAATTGGACGTATTGGCTAATTAATCGGGTGATAGATCGAATTAGGCCAATACCGTTTTATTTAGGTACATAGTTGGACTTGCATCCTCAAAAACTGTAAGTTTACCGCTTTTGATACTTTTGGTTGTTCATGAGCCCACGTGTCACTGTAAATTAAATCTTATGCTTTGGTTATCTGTATTGTAGTATGTATGAATTTATTTAGCTTTTACGTTACAAAAATTATTTACCGGTAACTCTATAAATATTATTTTATAAGAAAATAGAATATTTTATTGAATATTTTTATTATATTCAAATAGGTATAATTTCACTTTAAATGAATGTTTTAGATATCTAAACTTATTTTTGATTATGAAATATGTGTTTTCCACTTGCATACTACATTTTTAACTGGTTTCGAGATTTTAGAGGAAAAATGACTAAAATGCCCCTGTGAGAAAAAAATTATTTTTCTATTGTTTTGATTTGGAAATAATTTATAATCTCTCAAAACATGATACTTAACAATTGTTGCTCATAGGGGAGGTGCGAAAACTGATATTAAAGCCTTGCGGGGTTTCAGTTGGCATTTTGGGTAATGAATGTCTATCGAAACATCGCGACGGTTGTCACGGGATCGAGGAGAGTACCGGGTCATGATAGAAAAAGTCAACTTTAAGAAACCATAGTCGACTATAAGAGACGCATAGTCTGATGGGTTTGGTTATGGATGGCATGCTCAAAATACGCAGCGGAAAGAAAATAAAAAATTTAGAACTAAATAACCAAAACATGCCTCCACCCATGGATCATCTGGGTGGTATTTAACACATAAAAGAACAAAATTAATTATTATTTAGAAAGTTACCTTGCCAAGTAATTTTGTAATCACAATGGCACTTCCTGAAGCAATTCCGCAAACACCACAAGAAGCAAAAACACTAGCCAATCAAGTATTTAGCCTCCAACTGTAGTACACACAATTGCACATGAACCTTCAACAAAAAAGAGAATTTTTTAACTATACTTTGTGTTAGCAAAGAGGACAACAATTGTCCTTTTCTTCTTTTTCACAATCTTAGCCAAATTACTTCAAAAGCAATTTTCTCTTTCACACAAAAGGAGTGGCGACAAAGAGAGAAAATGTTTTTTTTCTTTTTCTAACAAAAACTAGGTTTTCTTTAATTGTGAAAAACTCTCATATGGAAAATAGTTAAAAGGTGACTTATATAGTTAGGTTAAAAGAACTTCAATTTTGCAATTAAGCCTTCAATATTATAACACATTATAATATTAATATTAAGCTCATTACTTAATTAAGCTTTTTTAACTAAGTCCTTGAAAATTAAAATCAAAATTAATTTCCTTTATATTTTGTAATCAATGCCTTATAATTATAATTATGCCTAAAAGTTAATTAAACTCTTTTAATTAAGTTTATAGAAGTTAATTACTTAGCATGTGATTTAAGTATAACTTCAATCATCATTTTCCTAATTTAATTCAAGTGCAATCATTGTGTGTGACCCATTAGGTTCTTAATATGTTGGCAATGGAATTAATTAATGGCTTAATTGATTAATATAAATTTCAATCAATAAATTTATAATCAATTTCATAGACCAAGACTGACATATAGCAATGCATCATGGCCACCTAATTGTTAAGAGAGCCAAAGGGTTTTTTGATAACTTTTCAGTATACAGTCTATCAATGTAATTCATTCCCTCATCATATATCCTGGAAATGATAAGAGCTTGGTACAGTATCTACTCTTATTAACCTTCATATTTGTTTTTACAGTTATCATATTAGCTTTATAGAGACTTATGAAACCTTTTCATTATCTCCACGTCACCTTGGCCAAAGGCTTTAATAAACTAATGTTAACCAAGAACTGATAGGATATTTCCTCTAAAACACTTGAGGTGATGATTCCTATCTTGACCACTTATTTGCCTTTACATGCTTTATACTATACCCAAAAGCATCCTATTTTGGCATCCTTGGTTAGGCACCTTTAAGGATGAAATTAAAACATAGTACTCCACATATAAGACAACCTGGTGTCTCAAGTTTAGATTGTATTTACACGACTAACATATGAGAAGTGTTGCATAGACACTACAGTGCATTACCCAATGCACTTCTCATAGTGGGTCATGTTTAGTGAATTTTCTGTCTTAATCAAGCACCTATATTCTAGTTTCAAGTATCTCTATAGTTCAATCTATGAGATCGATTACTTACTTCCAAAGTAAGGAACATAGAATATACTAGTCTTTAAGTATAATTGATATCTAGTCTCAATGATACATTGACCAAGAACATTTTGAGATTATGCTTTAATGTATAAAGATCTCATAACTTCAACCAATTACAGTTCCTTTGCAAGACATATTAATCTCATGAACGTCATCCAATTAGACTTATAACTCACTATAATTGATGTTTTATTGATGAAAGAAAACCTATAGTCATTCAACATGAATTATTTTATTGCATGATTGGATTCAAGCATTAACCAATCCCAAGTGGTTGGAGAGCTCATCCTAACATAATCAACTATAGAAGGTCAGATTTGAAGAATACATGCTTTCTAGAAGTGGATAAACTAGTGGACAATTTTACACGCCTATGAAGCCCTATGTGAGGAAATTTGAAAAACATAATTGACCTTAGGAGCGTTGTAGTCGACCCTCAAGTTTTAGTAGCAATTAGATTTGATTCAAACTTGTGTCTAACAGTTCCAAATCATGCTCTAGCTATAAATAGACGCATTTAAGCTATTTTGAGGTAAGAGAAGACCTGAGATAAAGTTTCAAACCCTATAAAGACTACTCACAAGCTCATCCTCACTCTTTAGCATATTTTTAGTCTTCTATCAAGCTTTCAAAGTTGAATCCTTACTTCATTCAAGCTTAAATTTCTTATCTCACTACAAACAAGCTTAAAATTTTGACACTCAACCTTTGTAGAGGTATTTTCTAGCTGAAATTTGTACTCTATTGTAAAGGTTCTAACTTAACCTTGAAAGCTATCTTGTAAAGGTTATCACTTCCTACCAAAAAACAAAAATCCTTTGTGGATTGTGTGAGTTACTAATTGATCCCGTAAAAGGTAAGAATCCTTTTGTGGATTGTAAGAGTTATCACTTAATCCCGTAAAAAAGAAAGAATCCCTTTGTGGATTGTGTAAGGATTATTACTTCCTATTAAAAAGCTAGATTCATTGATAGTAGATTGAAATTCCTTGGAAACTAAGAGAGTGGATATAGGCATCGAAAAACTGAACTACTATAAATCGTTTGTGTCTTTATTTAGTTCTCTCATTATTATTTTATTGTTTATACTTGCCTTAGAAAATAGATTTATATTGATTTATTTTTTTTCTCTTAGAAAAAATATTTTTACTTGATTCATTATATTTATACTTTGATATTTATTGCTAGATATTTGCTTCTAGTGTTAGAAAACATTTTTGGGTGAAAAGGTTTATTTTTAATAAATATATTTTTAAAGAAATTTATATATATTTATATATACACACACAGACCAATTCACCTTTTTTGCCATATTGTTATTGAGACTTCTACACTTATGTACTATGTTTATAATATTGAAACTAGTAAAGACAAATAATATCAAGCCCAGCTCTACAATATGTTTATTATGTCATTCTTACATAAAAATGCATGTTTGCTTACTTGGGTACCTTGTAAATCGTTAAAGGACTGTATTGTACCAAATGGTACAATTAAGTTGAATTAAGCCTTGAACTAGTCCAAACAGAGATTTTAAGATGAAATTGAGAATTTTAAAACCCCAAAATGACTTAAAATGGTGATTCGAAGTTCGAGGACTGATTTGGAGTCAAATTAAAATTTTCATGACGTAGGGGTAAAATGGTCATTTTGCTACTCAAGGTTAAGATGTGAGTGTTGGATGAAATTTTTGACTAAGATTGATCATTTGGAGTATAATTTGAGTTTGAGAAGTGAATAATTTTAATTCCGACATTTTTCGAGCATAATGGGCAAAATAGTCATTTTGCCACCTCAAGGGTAAAATTGTAATTTTACACACCCAACACTTGTCCAGCACATGAATTTCACCTATTATTGTCATGGATAATTGAAGAATTTTATATGGTGGAGAGAGATTGCTTAATGGGTAAGTATGACACATGGACCAATGGAATGGTGACACATGGTAAATTTTTGTCCATTTAATATTTTCCTTTATAAAGCCAATTTGAACTCTTCCACATTCATTCTTATGGCCGGCCAAAGCAAGAACAAAGAAAGAAAAGAAAGAACAAAAACCCTAGAGTGAAAATTCAAGAGAAAATTGGTGGATTTCATGTAATCAAGCAATAAAAGGTAAAATTTCTTGATTTTGACTTGTGATCTACCTTTCCCATACATTCTTTTGCATTTTCCATGGTTGAATCACATGATTTCATGATGGATCTCGTGCTGGCCGAACACTTAGAGAGAGATTTTGATGGTTGTTTTGGTTAGATTTTAAGATATTCTAGTGTTTTTAGTTGATTGGTGATGTGTAGCATGAAAATCAAGTAAGAAAAATTCATGTTCTTCCATAACCCATCATTGGCCGAATCTTTCATGTAGGGTGTGGATGGTGGATTTGATTTTATTTCAAGTGAATTGGTTAGGAAATGATGAATTATGGTGAGAAAATCAAGTAGGAAAAATCATAGTATTGATGCACCCACCATGGTCGAAATTCCCAAGAGAAAATGTGAAGATGATTTTGCCATATTTCAAGTTATTTAACTTGTGTTTGATGGTTTGGAGAATTGAAAGAAAAATGGAGTTAATTGGAGTTAAATTGGACATATTGGCCAATTAATTGGGTGATAGATCAAATTAGGCCAATACCATTTTATTTAGGTACATAATTGAATTTATATTGAACACCGTATTTAGATAGTTACCCGAGTATTTCACATCTCATTTCATGCATTAGTATAAAGCCTAAATTGGTTTTACAACAGTTTAGCACAAATGTAGTAAATGGCTTATTGTGCATTATGTCTAGGTGGTGAGCATTCTAACAAAAGTAAAGAGATAGTACATGAGGATCAAGAATCGGAGTACTCGAAATTCGATTCCCATTACAGTGAGTAACCTTACTATCATCTTAATTATCTAAAGTGGTTTTTATCCGATTTTGTGATTTTATTGAAAATGAGTTAAATGGTAAATCTTTGTGTTTTGTAATTAAAATGTGATTTAATGAAATGATTTTATAACATTGTCTTGAAATTAAATGATGGTTTGAAAATAGAGTAATTGGAGGCTGTTTTCATGTGTTGCAAATTCATGGTTTGAATCGAATGGCTTATGACAATATTTGCATGAATGACTGAATTGGTATTTGTATTGAAATATATGAACTGTGTATTTAGCCTTGAGAGGCTGGATTGTGATATAATTGCCATGTCATGTGGTTGAGATTTTATTGAGTTGGTGGGTTTAGCTTGCTGTAGTGGGCGGGTTCCGTGGACTAACCTATTAGCGGGGCACGGTAACCCCATTATATTCTTACCTCGGTCGGAGAGGCGTGTAAGGTAACTTTCGAGGTACAACTTTAGAGTTCACTTCACGCCAAACCACCACGTGAGGGTGAACTCAGCCAACGCCAAGGAACGACTATGTTTTCAAAATAAAAACATGATTTATGCGTACATGATTTTTTTTTTACAGCCTTGGCAGACTCAGTTGGTATAGCCTCAAGTCAAGGTATCCCTAACAACCGAATATGAGAATGATTTTGGCACGAGCCAAAGTTTTAAGAAATTCATAAGCCATGTTGATTACTCGATTTATATGAATTGATTTTATTTGGTTGAATTAAGTTGAAAGGTGATGAATTATAGTATAATAATCTATTTTAATCTATCTCCATTTATTCGGCTTTATATATTTTAGATGATATTTGTTTGCTCACTGGGATTATATAATCTCACCACCCTCATTTCCACCTATTTCAAGTTCAGGATAGTCGGTAAATAGCTCATTTCGTTGAGGGCTACAGTTGGACTTGCATCCTCAAAAAAATTGTAGGATTACCGCTTTTGATACTTTTGGTCGTTCGTGGGCCCACATGCCACTGTAAATTAAATCTTATGCTTTGGTTATCTATATTACAGTATGTATGAATTTATTTAGTTTTTACGTTACAAAAATTATTTACCAGTAACTCTATAAATATTGTTTTATAAAAAAATAGAATATTTTTATTATATTCAAATAGTTATAATTTCACTTTAAATGAATGTTTTAGATATCTAAACTTATTTTTGATTATGAAATATGTGTTTTCTACCCACATACTACATTTTTAGCTAGTTTCGAATTTTTAAAAAAAAAAAACCAAAATACCCTTGTGTAGTTGAAACTTCTCTTTGACTGTTTTTGAATTGAAATTAGTTCATATCACTTCAAAACATGATTTTAGTAACTAATACTCACAGGGGAAGCATGAAAACTGATGTTAAGCCTTGCGAGATTTCGATTGGTATACCAGATAATGAATGTCTGTCGGGACATCGCGACGGTTGTCACGGGCTCGATGAAAGTTCCGGATCGTGACACATAATATTATTCCACAATAAAAAAAAAGTCAAATCTCTCTCTTTTTCTTCTTTAAAATCTGTAAAAAAAGGTCAAATCCTTCTCTTCTCTTCTTTAAAATCTTTAAGGGAAATCGATGCTCTTTTCTTCTTTAAAATTTGTAAGAAAAATCTAATAATGTTGAATTTTATTTAATAACAATAATAAATTCTCTCATCACATTTTTCACAGTTCGTGAAAATTTAAAATTATCTAAAAAATGATTTTTAAAAGAGGAATAGGAATTTGTAGATAGGGAAAGGACATTATGAATATAAGGAATGTAGGGTTAAAGGAATGTTGAGAGAATGAAGCTTTTCTTTTTGTTAGGAAATATGGCTTCAATTAAGAAGACGGTAATCAGTTAAGAAATGATAGTCATTAGTTTGAAATAATTATTTTTTTTTAATTTTTTGTTTCAAATCCCTAACTACTAATTTTTTAACATTTGAATAGATAAAAAGAAAAAATTTTAATTCCTAATCAATAAACGTGGTATTGGTATTATCAAAATGATACGTTAACATGTCACGTGGAAGATGATGTGAAACTTATTTGATTTAAAATAAAAATTTAAAAATTTATTTGAATGTAATAAAATGATAGTGGCTAAATTAATGTTCTTATTGTAGCTTAGGGTTTTATTTGCATATTTAGCTAATAAAAAATAGAAAGAAGAATAAAACAAAGGGAGAATGGAAAGATTAAAAAAAAAGAAGGAAAAAAATGGTAGGTAGTGAATAAAAGTAGAGGATGAAAACGATAAAAAGCGGATTTTAACGAAAAGAAAGATTAAAACGGTGGTTTTATTGAGTTCTCATGTGTCCTTCTCCTACCCATAGCTCTCGTCCCAACCCGCTCCCTCTCTCTCTCCTCTCCCTACCATTTACGGCAAGCTTTTCTTTTCTTTTCTTGTCTTTCCCATAAGCGTGGAGGAGAAAACTTCATTACTAGTATTATCATTCGTTAAAGAAAGAAAGAGCAGAGATTTAGCCGCACTCCTTTGCTTCATCTTCCTTCTTCAGTAGTATGATTTAATTTGGCTACAGATTTGGGGCTTGATTTTAAGTAAGACTTACAAGTTTAAAAAGCAATGATAAGTGGTAGAATTCAGAGCTGTACTTCATCTTCATCATCGTCTTCCTCCACAATTCCTCACCCTCCATGCCTCACCTCTGCCGCTCGCCATTACAAGTTCCCTCTCCGGTATGTCTTGCTGTACTTAGCGAATTTATTATTGGGTTTTGTTTGTTTTATTCTGTAAACTTGTTGACACTCTGCTACTACTCTCCGCTCTGCTGTCCTAGGCTGTCGCCTCGGGCTCTGTCTATCTCTCAAAGGGTGTCAAGAAATTGCGTAGTGCCTAGATATTCGTCGGGATGGGCTGAGGCACAATTATCGTTTTCTAAATCGGATAGCAAACATTTGTTGCCTGTGGCCGTGGGAGCTCTGGTGACTTCAAACACTCAAGCTATCCCCACTGGGCCTCTGGTTGCGGAGGAAAAGATTGGAGTGTTGTTGTTGAACCTCGGAGGTCCGGAGACTCTTGAAGATGTGCAGCCCTTCTTGTTTAACCTTTTTGCCGACCCGGTGGGAAACATTCTTTTGCTCTTTCAATTTTTCCTTTGTTATGACCCATCCGCAAATTCCAGACTTACTTACTGCTGGGGAGCGTATACTCCCTTTCATACGTAGCTCTATGACTAGCAATTCATACGATTGAGCTTATCACATGCAAACAAATGCATGTAACAAATACTTATTCCATTCCGTTTTATTATGTCAATTGTCTGATTGGACAGGATATTATACGGCTACCAAGGTTGTTTCGTTTTCTGCAAAAGCCCTTGGCGCAGTTTATATCTGTTCTTAGAGCGCCTAAAAGCAAGGAAGGCTATGCTTCAATTGGCGGCGGTTCTCCTCTTCGACGAATAACTGATGCTCAGGCATGATTGATTTTGTTATCATTCGAGTCTCTAATGGACACATTTACCATCGTCAGTTTATTATCATGCTGATTAAGTAGTGTGGAAGAGAAAAAGTAAAATTGTGGTTGAACTATTTTGAAGTAATTTTCATGCACAAAAATGTGCTACAAACAGTCTTTTTTTGCCAATTTTTTATGCTGTTATCTGAAGTTGCTTTTTACGATACTGTTTTATCCCCCCCCCCCCCTCCCCCTCTCATATAATTTCTGTTAGAGGCATGTATCCGTGCTCTTGCAACCTTAAGGCAAAAGTTAATAAAAACATGAATTTTAATTAATTTTCAAACTGGTAATGCCATTTATTTACTTAGAGGGTAATGCTTATAGATTCGATATTTGTAACTGTTCATTGTGACAACCAATCATTTTTTTTTTAAATTTGTAGAATATATTCTTTTTATGTGTAATTAAAAAAAATCAATGACTCCAAATGGTGGAAATTGATTGACTGTTATATTATAACATTTACGAGTTTAAACTCTTTCCAGCAATTTAGTTAAGATTTCAAAGAGCACATAACATTATGTTGGCTGATTTTTGGATGGCTCGTAGGCTATCAAAACTGAAATGTGTAGTTTAAGCAATATTGACCACATATATGTTAGTATTTCTATTGTCAGTCTGTCTATAATTTTTATTGTCCTATCACTAACCGTTTCAGGCTGAAGAATTGAGAAAGTCACTTTGGGTGAAGAATGTCCCTGCAAAAGTGTATGTTGGTATGCGATACTGGCATCCATTCACTGAAGAAGCCATTGAGCAGGTATTTGGTTAGTTTTAGTCTTATTTTTGTATAAATGTGTGAGATTCTAATGCAGCTGCCTTTTCTTATTTCGTTATTCCCGTCATTGCTTTTCATAACAATGCTTTGTGGTTTATTATGCATGAGCATGTCAATGATAAGTGAAAGTTTGCACTTTGTAGAACTTCATTTTGATCGTAATTTAATTGAAAGCTGATCTATCAGTTATTTGAGTAGTAAAAATAGACAATGGCTGGGATCTTTGGAAATTTGAGCGCTCTTCCTAGATCCTCTATATGGGGTGTTGGTACTCCTGGTGTACGAAATTAATGATAGTTCATTTTTGACTAACACATTTCAGAAAACTAGTATTCAATGTTCTTCTGTCTATTGCCGCATGCTCATGTTTTAATATTATGTGTCTTTGAAAATGAGTGCATTTATTTAGATCCAGTAATGAGTGCAAGAGACAAAAAGTAAAATGGAAATATTTCGACCTTTTGGACAGGGAAAAGTAATTATTGGATGTTTTATAAAAGTAATAGATATGGACTGTTATTTTAGGATGGAGGGAGTAATCTGCATGTCCTTGTGTGCATGTGCATGCTTGTACTGTGAGCACTGAAGGATGGTGTATACTCATGCCACTTGAGGCAGTTAACTTTTGCCAATGATTCGAAATCATTTGAACTTGTTGGACGTAGATATTACTGTACCTTTTAGAAGGTTCTGTCATAAAATTTTATTCAAACTTGATTGGATTTAAAATTTCTTTAATACTTTTCATGATGCATAAATAAGTGAAGTTACAAATTATTGTTTGTTGTAATGTTTCAACTATAAGTTGTTAATTCAGTTTGCACATGTTAAATTTTATAGCTTTCCTTTTGAATTTATGGAATGACTATTTTGTACGATTGAATTCAACTGACTTCAAGTTGGGTTACTGCTTGTTTTCTTTTATTCTTAAAAATGAGTCCCCATTTTGACAGAAATTTTGCTTCTTGTGGTTTTTATTGAGGTATTACCTGTGATAACCTGCAAGTTTTTTTTGGTATTTCTGCTGTGTATCGGGGATGCATATGAATGAATCAATCTACTACAAAATGATCTTTCTTTTTTCTCTACCTTCTCTTATATGAACGTGGGTTCTGGTGATATATACTTATTTTTATTTTCCTCCTAACAAACTTGTAGATAAAAAAAGATGGAATAACAAAGCTTGTTGTACTTCCACTTTATCCACAATTCTCAATATCAACTAGTGGTTCAAGTCTTCGACTCTTAGAAAGTATATTCCGGTGAGGAATAAGGACACTTGTCTTGCACTCTTTGATTTAATCTTGAAGTATAATGTTAAATCAAATTTCTTTCTCTGACAATCTAATTGATTGGTTCATCAGTGACGATGAGTATCTAGTGAACATGCGGCATACAGTCATACCTTCCTGGTATCAACGTGAAGGATATATAAAATCTATGGCAAATTTAATTGAAAAGGAGCTGCAGAAGTTTGACCTTCCAGAAAAGGTACATCTTTTAAACCTTGTACTCTTGTTGACTGAACTTTGGCAACTTTCATGGCTGGTCATGGTCTGAATTAACATGTGATGTAGTCTTGTTATTTATTGTTTGATTTACACATCAGAAAAAAGGGTGTTACATCTACCTTTCTTATGAAGCTGATGCAGTATTTTCAAGTGGCTTTCTAATCTCTTGTCATGTTTTGCATCAGTTTATTGTACACCTGAAAGCTACCTGATGATTGTCTTGAATGGAGCAGGTTTTACTTTCTCCTGAAGTTAAAAAAAATTAGCCTTTTGAATTTGAGCAATGACTATTTTGAGCAATCAAATGAAAACAGCTAGTTTAAATCTTATGTTTAAAGATGGTTTTGAAACTATTGCCTTTTGCATCATTGGATTTTAGTGTTGTGGTTTTATTACTCATATGCAATATAAGTAGAAGTCAAGTCTCTGGGGAACTCAGTCTGTATTTTATTCACAGAAGCAAGATCATTCTTTTGCCTCATTAGTGCGCACTACATAGATTCTTCATGGTCTTTCTTGGCTATCAGTAGGCACAGTTTTCTATTCTATTTGTTTCTTTTGGAGATTGCCAGAATTTAATCAAAATCCATGAGATAACTATGTAGGTTCCGCTACTTGGCAGTTGGGCACAGTTTGAATATCTATCTGTTTTGGGAGAGATCTTTAGCTATAGTTTTCATATTATATGAATCAGTCTACGAGTATATTTTATTTAGCCAAAATTATGTATTGCAGAAATGGTACAAATGATGTTGGAAATTTTAGTTCAAGCAGTTGTATATGCTATTTCTGCTTGATAATAAGGTCAAGTCGCAAAATATTGGTTGCTAATTAATTGCTAGAAGCACATATATAATTGAGTTTTGGAGTGTTTGATTTTCTTGCTTGACATAAAATTTCTGTGCAACAAAGTGAGGCAGATATTGGTGCCTAGGTGCTCAGGCTAAGCCTTTGGATGATGGGGTTAAGTTACTTGTTTGTGTTTATTTAAAGACTATAGTTAGCAAACAAAGTGGGGCATATATTGTTGTCCGTGTGCTCAGCCTAAGTGAATTGATCATAGGTTTTAAATTTTTTGTTAGTGTTAAGAAAATGGTCATAGTGTAGAATACAAACAGTTAGTTTTTTTTATTGAACACTTTTATATCTTTTGCTTAATACTAGCAGATATTAGCTTAGGTAATCTATCAAAATAATTGTTTGAAAACATTCTACTAAATTCCTTAATGTGGCTGAATGGACATGCATTCTTTTGCAACATTTGCTTGTTTGAAAATCTTCTAGCCTGGGTAGACTTTTCTAGTTCTGGGATCTCAAGGGGTTTTCATTTTGAATCTGGTGCTACAAGTTAAATGAAAATTTTTGGCAATGTGACTTTCAGTGTGGTAAGTTCTGTCTTTGGAGTCATCACTGATAGGAATTTGCATTTTCTTTTTATAAGTAATGGGACTCGTCCAATGACAGCTTATACTACGATGGCTGGGTCTTTTCGTAGTAAGTGGATGGTATCAATCCAACACCTATCTTGTGGTGTCCCACTTAAAACATCCCTAGCTTTAACTGACGGGAGTCAGCCTAGTTGAGTTCTTCTAAACCCAACATCAAGTGCATTTTTGTTTGTCATCACTCACAACTGCATTCCATCTGTGACTTTCTATAATCTCACTGAATGTTTCCACTGCAGTATTATCTATACTCTTGGTGCTAAAGTTACTACCACCACATATACAATTGCTATAACTGTAGCTTGCCACTGAGCTTTTCTCATTATGAACATAATTAAATCCATATTCAAAAGATAGGTTTGTCTCTGCCTGAAACTCTTCAAATTCTTGTGACACTTGCTCTTTAGCTAGGGCCCACATGGTGTCTGTCAGCTCTGTAGTAATGGCTTAATATACACTTCAATTAATTCTAAATGATCCTCAAGTGAGAAGGGTCTAGCCAATCCTTCAACCTCTTGCCTATTTTCTGGTGGAGCAATATGTGAAGCAATATTGTGAACAGGTTCACCTCTTAACAAAACAAATTCTTTATGCACCATTCAAGTGTGTCCGGCTATATTTGCACCATGTTGCACTCCATGCCAACTACCAGGAAGATCCAAACGTGTCATGTCCTGTTAGCCTAATGTTTAAAAGAGAACAGGTTTTTTTTAGTTAGTCTATCTAATGTAGGTATGTCTGAGGGACACTCCAGCTGTCCAGCGTGTACTTTATTTCCAATCTTCATCAATCTTCATCTGTTTATACCACCTCTACTTACTTTATGCTCATCCTTCTCTTAGTATTTTTCCACTAATCAAATTCTATTGCTTGCCAGTCTTATCCGGATTTGGCCTGTATTAATGTTTTGTGACCATAGTCATCTATCAACCATCTACACTAAGCCTTTATTCAGCATTTTGAAGCAAATACCATAATCTCTCCCAAACTCATTATCTCTGTGCCTGAGCTGCTGTTTATTAGTTATCAGCACATTGTCACAAATTTGTACCTTAAGATTGCAAGCACTGCTTTGATGCATAAAAAAGTTTCAATTAAAGTTCGCCTAAGTTTGATTTTGGTCTTGATTGACAAGTCGAAATGATAAACTCACTTAAAGGTTGAACATGTCTTGTCACCTATCATCTGAATTTGCTTTGCAGCTAGAGGCTTTGACGACTGAGGTTGCATTTGGTTTCCTGTCTTTTTGGCCCCTAATTTTTTGAATTTCTGTTGTGCCTACTTTTTAGAATATTTCAGAACCACACTTTAAATTGCAAGTTATGTTTGAATTCACTCTGTATGTATTAAGGTGTCTAGTCCTTTTCCTTTTTTCTTTTTTTTTTCCTTTTGTCTACTTATTTACACTTAAAAACCATTTTTCACTACATAAGAAGTCAATATGATATGTTTCCCCTGATATAGTTCTGTGTTAAGTCTCTTGATCTCTCAAAGATCACTTGGAAATTTCCTTGGGCGATGTGTGGTCCAGAGGGCCATGGCTATTGTTTACTTTTTTTGTAAGATGAAAATCTGTTTTTTAAAAAATTTTGCTTCCTTCATATTCTTGTTATTTTAGGAGCTTTTGTCTCTGGTAATTTGAACGGTTATTGTCTTAGAATGTTTGTCAACATACTTAAATGAGACTAGGTATTACAGGTGGTGATATTTTTTAGTGCACACGGGGTGCCACTTGCATATGTAGAAGAGGCTGGTGATCCTTACAAGGCAGAGATGGAAGAATGTGTGGATTTAATAATAGAGGAATTAGAGAAGAGAAAGATCACTAATGCCTACACTCTTGCTTATCAGGTACTTCCATTTGGAATATTACTCCTGTGATCTCTCTCATCATTTTCTCATCTTAATTTTATTGTTACAAATGCTGATAAGTGGTATGTCTGGAATTTGTGGATGGATAGTCAAAACTTGTATTAAGTTGGGAGCGTTGCAACGTAGATACTTAGTGAAGATTCTATTTTTCTCATCAGAACATGTGTGTGCTAGTGGATAATGCTAAATATCCTTTTTCCACTGTTGCACTATTATTTTGGTTTGATGAGGACTAGTGCTAAGTACATATAAGCTTCTACTGTACTAATATTTACATTTTTCCATGTATACTTGGCTATCAATTGTCTGTGTTTTGGTTACTAAGGTAGATCTGCAAACATGACTGCTTGTTAATCTTGGTAAGATGTCTCTAACCATCTTTCGAAAGCACTTTAACCAAAAGGTAGTTAAATAGAAGTCAGCGATTGTGAAGATGATGGAAGAGCAGACTTTATAAGTAAAAAGCTCATGATAAGAGGATCAAGGGATTGACTGGCATTTTGTTTGCAGCAATCAGATCTGTCAAGGTGAAAGATGTTGGAGATGTAGACTTAGTGTTGATTAATAATTAACTATGTTCTCTAGGGATTCAAAAACAATTCCTTGCTCCTTGTACGTCTGAAAAGCCTTGATAGGCACTAAATTGGACGTAACAATTGAAAATTGAGTCTTATTGGAAAAATAAAATACAAGATCAAGCTGAATTTTCTGGAATAGGCATGTATTAGCCAAGTCCAAAATTGATTGGCACAACTCATAACGATACTTAAATCATGGAAGAAGTTTATTATCCATAATCTCCTAGATGCTTGAGAGCTAGTACAATGTGAACTTTTAGTGTCAGAAGTAAAAGGAAACCTTTGGACATAGTAAAGTTGTTTTCTCCAAGATTTAGACATGGATATTTGATTTTTAAGGTAACAAGCACGGATGTTTATTCAGAATATAGACATGCATGCTTGTCTATGTAACAATTCTAGTCATATTTATGCTAGTAAGTTTATGTGTCTCTTGTGGAGCCCTATGTTGCATGAACTCAAGACTTTTTTTTATTACATGTCTATGTAACTTTTTTATTATTATTTTTTATTCTTCAAGCTGTAGCACTCATGTTCACACGAAACATTAATATAAGTATATATATGTGGCTGACTAGCCACAAATTTCAGAGAAACCAGTACTCACCAATTCAATTTGTGTTGCTTGCTAATTTATCAAGGCAAATTACTTTAAGATTTTTATCAATTTTAGCAAGGTGTCATGCAAGTGCGCACGATGGTCAACAAGTAATACAGTAGTGAGTGAGTTATTGTCTCCACGGGGAGTTGGTTTACTAGTTGTTGTTAATTACTAAAATTAAACAAGCTAATTTTATCCAAGCACCAAATTTTGAGAAATGATTAAAAAGTAATCTAATTAACTAATCCTAATCTAAGAAGTGCAAATAACAAATTGAGGTGGAAGCAATGGTTTAATAGTCTAGGATGGTATCCTTTAATATTTCACTTGGAATTGAGTTTGCTTAATTACTTAATCTTAATGGAAATTGATGCTAGTCTAGAATCTTGAAGCATGTGTAATTTTCCGTTGAGATATTACACAATTGCCTAACTTAATTGAATCACTATATGTCTATAGGAAACAACTAAATTAAGTTCTTTAAACCAAGGTTATAAGAATTGACTATATGTGGCAACTAGGCATATGTCTACCCTAATTGCACATCAAAACACTTAAAATCATTTCTAAGTGTAGTGAACACACATTACCCAAATCAAGATCTAATTTAGACTAACTGTCTCAAGTATCATCTAAACACTTAAACACATTTAAATGGTGATCAAGCAAATAAATGGGCAATAAATTCAGCTTTGAGTAAACATCAATATTTCCATAGAAAATAAGTAATAAACCAACACAATATCCAAGCTACATATTAAAATCTACCATAACCCTAGATCAAGAGTTCTAGCTCAACATATTTAAAATACAAACACAAATCTCAGCAAAATGAAGCATTTCTACAAAAAGAGTTAGAAAGAGAAAATCAAATCTAGAGTGAGAAATTCTTTGGAGTAGCTTTTTGATCTTTCAATCTCTTGATTTCCTCTTCTTTTTCCTTCTTGGTTCTAGCCTCCTTTTGTCCAAATTAGTGTTTGAATCCACTTTGGTTTTTCTCCCCTAAAAAGATTGTATTTATACCTTCTTTGTTGGCCATTTGATGTAAAATCGGATGGCTAAAAATGTTCAGAGTTACGGGTCGGCGCCTAGGTGCCCAAGGTTCTGTTTTGTGGCTATTTTGAACATGCTGGACAGTGCAATTGGCACCTAGGTGCTGAGAGCTGGGCGCCTAGGCACCCAAGCTTCTGTCAACAGATGGCAGTCAGTCAACTTCCTCCGTATTTTTTACCACAATCCCTTCTGAACTGGGTGAAGTGCTAAATATCAAAGTTGTAGCTCTTCTTCTTAGCTTTCTGTAGGTCCAAGAATCATGTCAATTGGAGTTCTGTAACTCGAGTTATGCTCAAAACATTACAGCATGTTTAGAGGTCTTTCTTAATCTACTTGCATCATCCTTTGCCATTTGAGTTCTAAGTCCTTGCACATCCTTCAATATCAGAAAATCAATTAATTAGAGGCTGAAATGAGGGATTTTAACAAGAAATTCATTGAAATTGCATAAATGATAAATGCTATGACATAAATTAAATTACTACTACTAAGCATAAAATTACCTATGGATTACTTAAACCTAGAGGACTTAGCTTAATTTTAGGTTTCAGAGATGCATAAGATAACTCTATATAATAGACTTATCAGTTTGTCAGAATACGATCATTGGAGATGGCATGTAGAAGGCAAGAGTTACTATTTTGGCTTAAACAAATATGTCGGCTTATTCACCAACAATCTCTCCATATTTTAGATTTGTTTGAGTTTCTGGAGAATATTTGAAAGGGAATAGATGAAGGGAAGAAGAAAATATAAAGCATTGCGGAAAAAAAAAAAAAGGCATGGGATTGTGAAAAAGGTAAAAACTGAGAGAAAAGGGGAGGAGAGAAAATGGAGATGGAGTTTGTAAAAAAGGTTAAAAAAAATGAATTCTTCGGTCTACTTAGGGCATTTATAGTTTGGTGGTTTGGAGTTTTTAGCTTTGTATAGGGTTTGGGTACTTGGGCCAAAATTAAATATGACTATTCTTGAAAATTGCAACATTTATTAAAAAATTAATTAAAAGTTGAAGAAGTAAAAAGTTAATACACTCAATTCAGGAAAGAAAATATATAGCTTCCTTCATATATATAAAAATTTAGTTTCTTGATATGTTGCAAAACAAGTAACATAATTATTTGGAAAATTAATTAAGACCCTAGGCTTTAGTTAGGCTGAAATTTTTGGTTGGCTGGGCTATATTATTGTTTTTCAACAAATTTCATTAAAGTATAGATAGAAGGTAAAATATATTAAAGTAATTGCTCTTGCATGGTCGATATATTAAATCTATATACCGTGTTTATTGATGAAGATTTAGAAATGCAATTTTAATATTTGTTCCCTTAGGTATAGTGTTTATGCTATTAATCTCATACGACATATCCATGCACCAGTAGTTTACTAATAGATCCTTTTTAACCAAATCTGCAAGTTCAAAGATGTGGTGGACAATAGGTGAATCAGATACTCAAACACAGGCAAGTGTGGTTAACATAGATTTGGCCACTTCAAATGAATGTTAATTTTCTTTTTGATTATACCTACTCTAACAAATTAGGAATACCATTGAACTCTTTTATTAGCAATTGTCAAGTATCCAATTACATGCTACCTTAGCTTTGAATATGGGAGATGGCTCTTACAAGGTGGTGTTACCCCACATCAGTTTAGTCTGAGGTTTGCTGCAGCTTTATCTTTAGGTCCAGCCTCTTTGCCTAATGCCAATTGATTTTAACGTTGGATGCTTACATGTTATTAGATCCCAACATGTATGTTCATTTGTTGTTTGTGTTTGTCTTGTTTTCATAGCGCATCGGATAAGCCCATTTGTCTTAATTGTTGACTAAGCCCACTTAAGAGGGAAAGTGTTTATTGGTCCTACTTATGAAGCAAAGTCTACTTATTTTAGGGTTTGTTATGTTTTTGTATTTAAGCTGAGTGTGTCCATTTATTGTCAAGTGGTTTTGGGTTAGATATTAAAGAATTTTCATCTTCTTCCATCTAATAGACTTGCCTTTAGTGAGGAAGTTCTTCTAACACTTAATTGAATACTTTTAAATTTTAACTCATTTCAATTGATTGTTGTAGAAGTTGGAATTGTGGGATTAGTTCAAGTCATTTTGAGTTTGGGTCATTTCAAATTTTTTACTTTTCAAGTCATTTGGGTTACAGTCAGGCTTGGGTTGTTGACTTGTGAAGTTAATTCAAGCTGGCTTGTGTCACATTTGTACTGTCTAGCATTGTTACTCCTCTTTAGAAGGGTTAAGATTTAAGATTCAAACCTTTGCTCCCCCTTTAGACTTCCTCATATATACCAAAAAAATATAGAATTTTTTTTTGAGTTAGGATTGGGATTTAGGTTGTTTTGAATATGAGTCACTTCTGGTATAGGTAGTTACCCTTTTTTTTTTCCGTGGATTCATGTTGGGCCTGGTTGAATTTCAATTAAAGCAGGTCAGGTTGGGTTTTGCCACCTCTTGTTGGACACAATTTTAAGTATCTTATTGTTCCATAGATTTGAGTAAGGTTAGGTTGGGTAAGGTTTTTCCACCTCTAACTGGATGCATGTTTTATATATTTTTTTGACTATCATTTTTTCCCACATGATGTTTGTTAAAATATCTAGCAAAAGTTTCTCTATAAAGGCACCTTCTTTTGTTAATGGTTGGTTAATATTCTTGCAGAGCAGAGTTGGGCCTGTGGAATGGTTGAAGCCCTATACTGATGAGACAATAGTTGAGCTAGGGCGAAAAGGAGTTAAAAGTCTTCTGGCTGTACCAATTAGGTAATTATAATTGTTGAGATGGTAATAGTGGTGACATCGAATAGCTTCTGGTTAACTTCTATTAGCATTGTGTCTGTTGCATTTTTCTACTCTTTGTTTGGCTATTAAAACCGCAATTTCTTTTCAAAATTTTGATATTTGATTCACAGTTTTGTAGGTGAGCATATTGAAACTCTAGAAGAGATTAATGCTGAGTATAAAGAGTTGGCTTAGAATCTGGTATAGAAAATTGGGATCATGTGATACTGTAATGACATTGAAATCGCTTCTATTTAACTTCTTCTAGCTATTTGTGTGTTGGATTTAATCGCTTCCTTCTTTTGGATACTACAGCTATGATTTCTTTTCGTAACTTTGATATTTGATTTGCAGCTTTGTCAGTGAGCATATTGAAACTCTTGAAGAGATTGATGTTGAGTATAAAGAGTTGGCTTTTGAATCTGGTATAGAAAATTGGGGTCGTGTTCCTGCACTAGGATGCGAACCGATGTTCATTTCAGACTTGGCAGATGCTGTAATTGAGAGTCTTCCATATGTTGGAGCTATGGCAGTTTCAAATCTTGAAGCTAGACAGGTACCCTTACTACTTTTCAGAAAAATTGCTTAAATTGAAGAGTTCCTTACCTGAAACTTAGAAATATGGCTTAGGTTTATATAATATTTAATGCTCAATACATGTAAGTAAGTGGTATATCTATGATTTAGTGAAGGAAAGCAGATTTGTTGTTGCATCAGCTTTTTGTGCATTATGGAGATGGTTGTCTTAGGATGGGTTAATAGAAAAGTAGGAAGAAAAGCTTCCACAACCAAATCCTACAGCTTGTCATTTGCATCGCACATAACATGCAGGGCCTTTATATGAATGACGTTTTTGCTCTGTAATAATTTCTAGGCATAGAAGTAATGAATTAGATTTAGGGGCAATAGAATATACATATAAGGGTGAAAATTGGTATGCAAATTTAACACAACCAAATATATGTCTGTGTATGGACCAAATCCAACAGCCTGTCATTTGCATCTTACATGGCATGCTTCGTCTTTAAATGTTTAATTGTTACACTCTAGAACGACGGGTTTTAGCTCTATAGAAATTTCTAGTCATAAAATGTAAAGAATATGAACTAATAATGTTGCAGTAAAGGATATAAGAAGTGATATGCGACACACACACACACACACGTGAATCTACAATGCACACTCTACGGTGGCATTTGGTACTTTACAATGCAATGTGATTGTAGGTAATGTGATTTCAAGCAATGTGATTACAAGCAATGTGATTGCAGGGAAAATAATATTACAGTATTTGGTATACAAACAAAAAACGATTAAAATGCAGGGAAGATAACATTGCAGCGTTTAGTTTACTAATACTTTGCTGAAAATGTAATGTTAATTTTCAAAATTACCTCTATTTATTAAAATACAAGTTTAACATACTTGTATTTTTTATTGTTAATTTTTATATAATATCATCTCTTAAATATATTTTTAATGTCATTTTATTTTTATTTTTATTATAATATTATATATTTTATTTTTATTTTTTAATATAATATTTTATATTATATATTTTATTTTAATTTCTTTTATATTATGTAAATTTTAATTTCTTATATATTTTTTTAATTTTTAATTCTTATATTATATATCTTATTTTAATTATAATATTATAAAATTTTTTTAACAAAGTAATAAAGTTGAAAGGTAAAAATATCTTTAATAACATTGCAAAGTGTAATGTAATGTGATTACATTGGTTTTAGACTGTAATCACATTACATTCCTTGGTTGTAATGTAATTGTATTGAAATCTTACATTACAGTGTTCTGTTGCAAAACAAACACTACAATGTAATTTAATTAAACACATTGTAGGGAATATACTCTTACTTCTTTCATATCAAACGCGACTTACATGTGTGGTTAACAATTAAAAAGTTTTTTAATTTTATTTAAAAAACTTTATTTGTAAGAATAACTTATTGGTAAAAGTTTACAATTATTTTAAGCAAGCACAAAATAGAAAATAGGAAAAATGAGAGAAATGTCATAAGGTAACGATTCACTTAATGTAGAAGGAAAAAAGAAAAAAATTTGGAGAAGTTGTGGGAAATGGTTAATTGAATAAGACTCTCAATTTTAATATTTAGATAAATTATACTGTGTTGGAGTAACACTTCCTTACCTATTGGCATTATAAATTAGTATAGATACACACATACACACCACTCTAGGTGTGTATGAAAGCATGGTGGTGGTCATAAGATTGATTTTTCCTAAATCCTTTGAATGCATCATACGCAACTACCTTCTTTCATACCATGATTCTGTGATTCATTTCAACTTTGATCACTTTTCTATTATTGCATAAAAGTTTCAATTTTAGATCAAACATTTTGTCCAATCTGTGCTTAAAGTAAGCATAGCCTCTAAAAAGGACACAAGCTCAAATCATCCCTGTCAGTCAACAACTAGATAACACTTTAATTCTACTGTTAATGATCTAGCATGCGAAATTATAAGTCTTACAAGGATCCTAAACATTAGCTATTCTACAAAATCTAAACACTCAGACTCTGTTTGGTAATAGGAAAATGACTTTTCTACCACATTTGGTCAAGCAAAAGAGAACTGGTCAACTAAAAAATTGCTTTAATAAACTGAAAATTAAGGCCAATGCCTTAAAGCATAGCTAATAGGATCAAAAGTCTCCCTCAAACTTAACCATAGAAGAAAAGAAAAAAAAAACAAAAAGAAAAAGACATGAGGTAGAAAGTTCGAAAAACCCTTCTTTTTGCAATTGATTGTGAAAATGGCCCTAAAAGGAACTTCAGACTAGTAGAAATTTCTGTTTCCTAAAATTACATGGCACCTTTTAACTGTTGAAGTGATGAGTTGAGTTTGAAATAAGTTTGGTTTGGAACCAGAACCTCTGATTCCATTTATTCTGCTGGTTCTAGTTAAACATGGAATGTGGAATGTGCCAAGAAAAGACATTTGTTATATAGGTCAAAGAAGAGTATGAGAGTTTTTTCCATGGTCCTTTTTTGATAGATAAATGAATAAACATTTGTTACTGTGGTCATACTGAAAAATTTCATTCGGTTGTTCACTTGCATAATACTAGCTTAGTTTATCAAACATTATTTTGTTTTGACTGGAGATCTTTCTATTTTCTGCAGTCATTAGTTCCGCTTGGCAGTGTGGAAGAGTTATTGGCAGCATATGATTCACAACGTAGGGAGCTCCCACCACCTGTGACTGTTTGGGAATGGGGTTGGACGAAAAGTGCTGAAACTTGGAATGGTAGAGCGGCCATGCTTGCAGTGCTTGTTCTACTGCTCCTAGAGGTCACCACCGGAGAGGGATTTCTGCATCAGTGGGGTGTATTGCCCTTGTTCCGCTAAATGAGCTCTCTTACTGTGATACAGAAATATTAATGAAGATAAGTGTAAATTTCAAAAAACATATATCCGATATACATTTTATTAGAATATCTCTATAGATAAGTTACAGAGGATGCAGACATATATATTAATGCCTTAGTCACACACTGATTCAGGCAATAGTTTAGACGCATGGTATGCAAATCTTTTTGTGGGTGAAAAGCAAATTCGTAGTAGTGGACTTGCAATCTCTATATATGCAATTGGTTTTTTTGACTCCGTTTCGGTTAGATGATGTCAGCAGAATTGTACAAAATGGGTTCAGGTTTGGTTTTGTCCATTAGATACCAAAAAGTTCGAATCGATTCGCATTAAAAGTTGAAATTGTTTACTGAATAAGTTCAAATCCTTTGTAATATAAATAAAATATCGAATTAAATCCAGATGAATGTTAAAAGCTTTAAGCCCATTCTAGAACAAATCCAAATTAAACCAAATTTATTCGTTGTCGTAACAATAATAATAATAATAATAATAATAATAATTATAATAATAGATCTTCAAGGTAGTTAGTATTGAACTTTTAAACTTTTTTTTTTATATATTTATTAACATGATTTCTTATGATGCTTGGAGCAGTTTTTATTCTTATAAAAATGTTTGGCACTAATTATTTTGTAGAAATACTTGAAGCAGTTCTAAACTTTAGGTTTTTCTTAAAAGAAATGCTTAGTTGGTTAGCTCTCTCCTTGCAAAGCAACTTAGTAAAATGTTCTCATGCCTGGGAAGTTATACATCCCAATTTACCTTTAGGTGGTGTTGGAGCATCTGATGGGAGATGGGCAATGGCATTTAGTTGGGACAATTGACATCATCGCTGGTGGCAGTTTATGGTTGAAGGGCTTCCGCCCCTGACAGGTGATGTTGCAAGCTTTTCAAAGTATAGAATTGTTGTAGGTGTTTCTCCAAATTTAGAATTGCTGCATGTTGGGAAAAGTCATGCAAATATTTCGCAAAACACAACTGAAAATTAAAAATTTTCTTCAAATAAGATCACTTTTTATTGTTTAATATAGATTTAATACTAGTTATTTGGTAGAAATTTGTTTTGATGTCTAAATCTAGAATCCCACAATAATTTGTGCTTCAAAGGACATCCCACCAAACTTCTAATTTTACAAACCGCGCGATCTCCAATGGTGATGCATGTAAGATGCAATCTAGAAAAACACCATAGGTAATTTTGGGAGTTTGCTTGCTGCCAAGATGTTTGCCAGCTAGGTATAAGAGGTGTTGGTTTCTCACTTTTTCACCGCAGAGAGGATAAAAGGCTAAGGAGGAGGGAGGAAGATCAACCTGGGACACAAGAAAGAGGGAGGTGAAATGTTTTCTGGGTTCTCAATCTTTTGTGACCACAAGAAAGGGGGAGGTTAAATGATTTGAGGCTTCTCTCCTGTTTCTTACCTCTTAAGTGTTGTTACACGCACACACACTTTTAGGCCAACATAACATAGTTTATATAAAGGCAATTAGGTTTAATATAACTTTTATAGTAATTATAAAAATTACTTGAATTTAATTGAACACATTTAATCAAGTCCTTGAAGTTTATAATTTCTTTCAATTAAGTCCAACTTAACACCCAACTTTTACTGTCACAGCCCAAACCTAGGGGTCTGTGACCTGTGAACGAGCCTAACAAGCAAGCCCACTAGACCCAAGCAAGTGTCAGAGTTTGAAATCAAATAACACATAGCCAAGCGATTTCGTAACCAAATATTCATAAACAATATTTAAATTTAACAAAATACATTATCCCTGGCACGTAGTTCATACAAATATCCATAAGACCATACATTGACCATTCAAGGTGGGCTCGTCTATAACAACCCTTTGTACACAATATTACATGGCAGTAAGTGCGTACAACATCCGAAATACACTATTTCCTAAACTTTAAAATTTCAATTTACGGAAGCTAGTACAAACTGGACTCAGCGGAGTGAACCATTTGGGTGGAGAATCTATCGGATGCCAAAATTTGTTCATCTAGATGATGATGTTAAGCCACGTCTATATATCACTTATTTGCACATGGTATACAAATGGGTGAGTACTTTAATACTCAATAAATGGTGTTAACAATTAAAATCATACATATATAAATCATATAATGAATATTGTACTACTGGTGCATACACATAGTCTAACAAACATCTCCAATTACAGGGGCATATCATCATCCCTACAGTCTCCAATATTATCGCACAATTTCTTTAACTTATCATCAAAATTATTCACGTCATTCGGATCATTCTCTACGAGACTCTAGCTATTAGAGTATCATATTGATTTCAATTCTAATATATCTAAGCCTCACCAAGGTTATCTCACATTGTATGCATACCAAATCAAATTATCGAGTGGTCTTCCCTTGGATATAGTCAAATCATGCTCGGTGGCCAATCGACGGAGAATCAAATCACACACGTGCCGAAGCAACGGACAGAGAATCGAATCATGCACAACATCGAGCAGCTAATGGAGAATCAAATATTGACCGAAGTAATCTCTCGACGTCGGCATCACCCGAAGTATTCTCAAATGGGTGGCATCAAAGCACTACAGGCGGAAATCACAAGTGGGATTAATGCCACCGTCCTTAGTTATTACCATCCCTACAGGCACAAAAAGTCACAGAGGGATGGAACTCTACTTATCCACAAGATAAATCAACGTTTGGAATTCATCCCTCGAATAGAACACAAATCCACAATGAGGCCATCATACCTTTATCATTCAACATATCCACAATATATCACAAACTGTATTCATCGAGCTTTAATCATCTATAAGCTCGTTGAAGATTCTAAGTACTTGTATGTCACTAATGCATCACTGACTTAAATCCCCTTAACATATCATTCACCTAAGGAAATCTACTTTTAGGGTTTATCATAGTTTCTAGACTTCCTAGTCTAGGTTCATACACAAGACCATTCACGTGGCCAACACTAAGGCATACCATCTCAACACATAACGTTCACACAAACATACTGTTGTTCAATTTTCTACTCACACAAGTGTACGTATTGCAAAGATGATATAGAGATGAGTAGAGTGTTGATCTCATAGAGAATTGAATTAATCCTTATAGTTAACTACTAAAATTAACACACCTTAATTTTATCTAAACAATTAAAATTAAAAAGAAAAATTTAAATTAATAAACTAATAACAAAAACTAAAACTTAATCTAAGATCTATGCAAATTTACTTTATTAAATGTGAATGATTACCAGACCTAAGATTCTAATATCCCTCAATACTTCATCTGATTATTGTCTCTCTTTCTCTTAACTCAGTTTAATAGATTAAGTTGCTAATCTAAAGGCCTAAATTATTTACAAGTCTTTGTCTAGTTTCTTATAAAAATACCTCTCCCAATTAATTTACTATATGCCTATACAAATTATATTGAAGAAAGATTCATTAAGTTTGTGCTCTAATCCTAGCTACGTATGGCTTATAGGTGTATGTCTACCCTATATGCAAATCAAACCACCTAATCAACTAAGTGCATTTAATCATACGCTATTCTATTCAAGGTCTACCTAAATCTCCTTTGTCAAGGTTTAACCTATGTTTTCAATTCAATCTAATTGGTGATCAGTCAATTAGAAGCATTAAGAACAAAATAAAATAAACACTTAAATCTATCAAACATAAGTAGAAGACAAATAAATAATTCAGACTATATATTGAGTTCAATCATAATTTTAGATTAAAAATTTAGTTCCCCATCAAGTCATACATTATCATTGAATAAAATCTAAACATTAAAAGCAAAACAAAGAAAATAAGAGAATAAAAGAAAATATTGAAAAACTCAAGAATTGTATTCTTGATCTCCAAATCTCCTTGAATCTTTCAAATTCTTCTTAGCTTCAATGACTCTGTGGCTTGACTCTCAACTGTTAATCTGGTGTTTCTTCCCATTCTTCCTTCAAGTCCTCCGAAAGGTTGTTTTTATAGGCTTTGAAGTTAGGCCAAGTTGGGTGGAGAAAGAAGTCAATTCCAATCAGACTATGTGAGTTGCAGCCTTGCCCAATTAATTAACAGAAATCGTAATTGCTCTAGGACTATTACAGTACGTCAATTTCGATAAGATTTTTGACCATCTTACAAGCTGAACTGGGTGAAGTGGTAAACAAGAAAGTTTTAGCTTTTTCTCTTATCTTTCCAATGGCTTAAGAATAGTTTCATTTGGAGCTCTATAGAGAAAGTTATGGTTAAAATACCAAAACATATGCATTAGAAGTCTACACTTCGAAATTGCTCTCCTTTTACTAAAATTCTTTTTTCAAACACCTACAAAAGCACAAATAAATTAATAACAACCTATCTTAACCACATTAACACCAAATTAAGTATAAAATTAACTAAAATTAGATTGACTCACCTAAAATAACTAATTTAAAATAATTTAATAAAACTTACTAATTTCTATGCATTACTACAAAAACTAAGCCAAATTATTATCAAAATTAAACTTAAATAACTCTATATCATAGAGTTATCACATACATATATAAGTATACATATTTGTACGTAAATTCATTTGCTTTCTAGCCTAGGTATGTTCATTTAGGTCTACATACATAACTCACATGTCAAAAATCTCCAAGACTAAACCTTAAAGCCTCAATCTAATGGCATAATCAGAAATGCTATCGGTCTTAAATATATCACAAATCTCTAGGAAATTCACAATATGTGCATTAGGATCATCATTTAGCAATCTCCTAAACTGAACTAAAGTCTGAATCATCTGAATGATTGTTGGCTTAATCTCAAAGTTATTGGCTTGGATGGTAGGTTTACGAATGCTAGAATGAAGGCCTTGAACAAGAGGTATAGCATATTCTCGCAAGGACTTGTTTTCTTCTTGTTAAGTTGAAGCTTGTGAATTTTCTTTTTAAAATTTTCAAAGAGTATTTTCGATTTCTAGATCAAAAGGAATAATTCCCAAACTTCTCATTCTTCGCATACAATGATTGACAGTATCTGAAAACAAAGAAAAAGAAAGTTTGAATTAAGAGTAAGATTGCTTGGTATTAATATTAATGAAAAAAATTTAGCACAATTCCCAGACAACAGTGCCAAAAACTTATTGTCGGATTTACCATGCAAGTGTACATATCGTTAACAAGTAATATAGTAGAAAATAAAGTTCGTTCCCATGGAGAATTACCCAAAATTTTTTGTTAAGTACTAAAATTAACACAACTTAATCTTATCCAAACAACTGAATTTAAACCTATTGAAAATTAAAGAACTAAAATTAAAACTAAAATTGAAAGCAAAAGTAACAATTTAACTAGAATTAATCAACCAAAAGTCTAAAACCACAATATCCCTCAATGTTTCATTTGGATCGCTTTAACTCTCTCTTTACTTAATAGATAGGCTTGAGTTGTTAACCTAGAGTTTTAATTTATTTATGAGTCTCTTTCGATATTCTTATAAAAATATATTCCTTAAAAAACTTACTATATTCTTATGCAAATTGAAATAAAAAAAGACTCATTAAGCTTAGACTCTAATTATGGCTACATATGACAAGTGTATACCTACGCTCATGCGAATCAAAGTAATCCTTGCATGTAATTGATATTGAATATATGCTATTTGATCCAAAGGCTTACTCTAAACTTTCTCTACCAGTTCTGTTTAGGTTTTCAAATCAATTTAATTAGTGATTAAGCAATCAGACGCATTAAAAGTAAGATTGAAGCTAAATTCAAATAACATGTAACGTGTGGATGAGAACCACGGCTTTTACTGCTTGTTTGGAAACTTGGATGGCTTTATTGATTGCTCGAACATGTGACAGGGATGTTTAATTAAAGTTGCCATTGTCTGGTTTATCCTTTTACTCCATGTCTGAATGTGGATTATATTGTTCAGACAGCAGGCACGGTTTTTTTCCAGTTTGTTTAGTGGCTGTTTGGTTTGGTTTATGCTTTGAGTAGTCTAGATTAGATCGGATATCTCTAAATCCGGGGATTAGGTTTATTGTTTCCTTTTGTATTTTTCATTGTACAAATAAAGCTCATAGTAATTTAGCTACAGCGATGTAATAAAATTACGTAATTCTAAAAAGAAACATTAATTACGAATAAAAGTAATAGACCTGACTTTCACTGTTTAAGTATTGGATAAGGCCTTTCACTGGTATTAAGAACACAACATATAGTCTTTCATATTGAAAACGTCTAACTTTCTATTTTTTGGTATTAAGTAATAGTTTTGGACTATGCTTAACCCTTTTTTTTTTTTTTTGTTTATCAATGTCATAAAAAGTTCCATGGGTTAAACATATATTGTAAAAGCAATATTTTTAATTGATATATATGATGATGTAAACGTGGGATTGATAATAAAATTTACATGTATGGAAAACATGAATATAATGTTAACTACATATGTAGAAAGTTATAGTACAACGTAATAATTATCAATGAATAAAATTTTTAAATAAGGATACTTACTAATACTCCTCACTCATTTCTTTAAATCATTTTATTATAATTATCTATTTTATAATATTTGATCTCTCTCAGTCTATCCCTCTCTCTGAATGTAATAAGTTTAAACTTAAAATCAGGAATAACGTACCCGTTAATTTTGAAACACCTTTACATAAATTCGATTATAAAATCTTATAGCATACCCTTCTCAAGCTCAATGCACAACACCCAGTTAAAGATGAGATTTAAATCCCAATCTATTTATAAAGTTAAAAATGACGTAAAACAGCCTCTTCAAACAGCTCGCCTGCAATCATATCATTGCAAGAAACCAAACTCGAGTCCCTTAAATAATTTATAAGAAACCACATTTCGCATAAGCATTAAGCATTGCGGTGCATACAACTAACTCAAAATCTAACCTACACTTCAAAATTGTTATGTTAAATATTTTTATTATAAATATTAATAAAATTTATACAAGTGTAAATAAAAATTCTAATTTTATTGAAAACAACATACGAACCTTCATACATTAGAATTCAAGGCAGTCAAAATGCACCTTCAAATATAGAATAATGATTTATTGTTTTTTTAATACAAAACTGTGTTTTTTTTATTGATGGGCTCTTTTTAAAAGAGCATATTAATTGTATCTAACTCCATTGGTTGTAAGTGATATGGATGAAATTCAGCATACTACAACAATAAGTTAATCAAGTTTATGGTTCAATGATTTGAACTCTTTGGAATTTGATCCTCCGCTTTTGGAAGTATGAATAGTCCTTTATTCAATGCTAGTTACTCATCAAAGTATCAAGTAAATTTCCATTTGTGGTAAAAGAAAAAGTAAATTTCCATCTTGATGTCCTCTATTATAGGTGCTTAGATTACAAAATATAAAGCCAAAACAAGTAAACGTCATCCCAAACCTTCTTCATTTTTTTTTATGTTTCATTTTCTTTTCTTATTTTAATTTATTGATATACGATATTTTGTTCGTCTTAGATCATTTATCATGTAATTAAGAAGAAACTAGTTAAAAACTACTTTCTGTCATCTAATTAACTCAACATTGCTTGCATTCTTCGTTCCTTCGTTGATATAAAATAAACTCTTCATGGTACATTTTTACAACCTTTGGAAAATTACATAGCCTACATCTGAGAGAGCAAAATATTCCAAACCATTACATTATGATATAGACACACAATGTAATGTAATACGCAATGGATGAGAGTTCAGATGGATGCACTGTGGCAACTGCAGCAGGGGATGAGACTCTACAGCTCCAAAATTTGTTTGCAACTCCTGAAGTGGCTACACTGAAACTGAAGCTTGAGCCAGTCGTTAATGTATCTCGTATTCATTGAGCATTTGAAAAATAATACAGGAGGTTTCCACCTCTCCATTAATTAAGGTTTAGATAACGATATTTTGTGTAAAGAAGCAGCATATAAGATTTATCAGCTTGTGTGAAAATTTTGTCTTTAAGGTGAGTGATTTTCAATTTGGATGTGGAAAGCAATTTTTTCCAGTAAAAATTAAAAGTAATGGATATCCTAAAGGTTATTACCCATACCTTTACTCGAACACATTTATAAGGTACTCTAATCCTATTTAAATGTATTCGATAGCAACCAATACCCAGTTACATACTATCCATTGCCATCTCTACTTGACATGAATATCGAATAATAAGATAATCAAAATCCTTTATGTTATGAAAATTTATAATCATGACAAAGGCGATAGCTGTGGTTATAATCATTTCTTTTCTTTTATTAATCATGCCGATATCAATCACAAATTAAAAGTATAATTGGACAAAAACAATCTAATAATAATAGAAAAATAAATCTTAAATATTCCACGTATATTTTTTTCCCATTAGGTTGTAGGGTGATAAAAGAATGTAAGCGACTAAAGACATAAGAAACAAGTGCATCCAAAAGTGAAATTTATTTATTCGTCACAAGAGAACAAATTTGATGAAACATTGAGCAACTAGATAATAGATAAGACATTTATCTGGATTTCGTGTCTTTTAGCTAAAGCCTTCTAAATTCATTTTTTGGAAGGCCCTCCTAAGGCGACCATTATTTAGTTAAGACACTGGCAAAAGTCAATGCAGTCCTGTAACATTTATTGCTCCAACTTCCCTTTTGTAGTAGTTTTTGCATCTTAATGCCCTGAAATCCATTCAATGTGAGAAGGAGAGAAATCAAACTCTACTCTCAGTCTTAGACCATGGCTGATCTCGTCCCATAAAAAGTTGACCCTTTGTAGTGCCATTAAAAATGGTTGGGAGAAAATTTCAAACTCTGGATCCAAGTTGAAAGGAGAGTCTGAGATATTGGGGTTGGGCAAAAAGTGACGTTGTGGGAACCGAGTTAATAAGATTGAATAGTTTGGCGACTCGTCAACAGCCAACCACATTTCACAACCTTCTATGACGTCACATTTTCTTCTTCGTCTTTCAATCGTGGGCTATAAATGGAGATGGTGAATGCCCTGGTTTAAGGCATCCCTCTCCGAATACTTTTGTCAAAGCTTGGTTTACTTTGATACAAATCATGAGTTCCAAGACTTTCATCCTCCTTGCTCTCTTAGCTGCTGTTGTTCTTCTCATCTCTTCAGAGGTGGCAGCTAGAGACCTTGCTGAAACTACCACAAAAATCAATAATGGTCAGCTGGCTTCTTAATTTTTGTCCTGCTCTCATTTTTTACTGACTATTCTTTGCATTAATTGAAATATGTAAATAACCAAGTTAATAATCTAACCTATTGAACATGACTTTGTAGCTGAGTGTTAGAAGATAACCCCTGCATGGACACGTGCAAGCCTTTTGTACAGCATGATCTACGTACTTCTAGTTGTCAATATTTTGATGTTAATGTGTTGTTTTCATCCTGAAAGAACACCTATAAGTGGTTTGTTACAGGTGTCATCTACACTATCATTTTGTAATGTATATATGATCACTGTGTGATCATCATGTGCTAAGAAGATGAATACTCTGCTTCTGTCCAACAGCCTACAAGTTCTCTCTTTACTTCTTTCTTTCTCAATTCATACGTTTTATGATGACATTAACATGGTATCAGAGCTTCTCTCGATTCCTGTAGGACCTTAGATAACCTTCTTCAATACTCCTGTGTTCTTAGTGGTTCTCCTTTAACCTCGTCTCAAGAATTAATTCCCTGTTATAATGACAACTCCAAACATAACTCATCAGTCTCTACCAGTCTTCGATGGCTCCAATTATGGAGTTTGGGCCGTGAAAATGAAGACTTACTTGAAAGGTTATAACCTGTGGAATGCAATAGAACAAGATGCTGAACCACAAGCACCAAGGGAGAATGCTCCTGCTGCTCAAGTTAAGCAATATGAAGAGGAAGTTGCAAAGAAGTTTAGAGCTCTTTCATTCATTCAGTCTGCTGTCTTTGAGGATATTTTCAGTAGAATCATAGAGTGTGAAACTGCCAAGGCAGCTTGGACAAAGCTATAGGAAGAATATGTTGGCACCTCTAGAACAAGGCATATGCAGGCACAGAACTTGAGAAGGCACTTTGACATGATGCGAATGAAAGAGAGTCAGTCTGTAAAATAATATATAGACCAGATTCTTAAGCTTACTAACCAGATAAAGTTGTTTGGTGAAGAGCTTAAAGAAGTTCGAGTAGCTGAGAAGATTCTTAACAGTGTACCAGGAAAGTTTGAACCTATAATAGCTTCCCTGCTACAATCAAAAGACCTCTCTGACATTTCAATTACAGAAATTGTCAGTGCCTTGCAAGTTGCAAAACTAAGGATATCAGCAAGAGATGAAGCTCCTGGGGAGAAAGCCTTTCTTGCTAAAGGCAAAGGTAAAGCAAAAGCTGAGTCTTTTACCAAGAAAAATTACAAAGACAAAGACAAGAAGACTGCTCATTCTGGTCAATCTTCAAACAAGAAAAACAAGTTCAAGCCATGTTCCTTTTGTAAGAAAAGGAATCATACTAATGACTACTGTTGTTTTAGGCCAGATGCAAAGTGCAAGATATGTAGTCAATCAGGACACACTGATAAAGTGTGCAGAAACAGAACAATTAAAGATAAACCTGCACAGACAATTGAAAGCTCAGAATTAGCTGAATAAGTTTTGTTTATGGCTCAGTCAGATTCTGAAAATGATCGTGGTAATTGTGAATGGCTTCTTGATAGTGGCAGCTCACGGCATATTGCACTCTCTGAAGCTGTGTTTGTTGATCTTGATAAGAACCATCGATCAAGAGTCAGAATAAGGAATGGTGGTTACCTATAAACATATGGTATAGGGAAGGTTTGAATTCCAAGCTCAACTGGACACAGGTATATATCTGATGTTTTGTTTATACCTTCTTTTGCACAAAACATTCTGAGTGTTGGACAATTGTTAGAAAATGGTTATGTTCTATTGTTCAAAGATAAAGCTTGCAGAATTTATAACCCCTCAGGTGCATATTTGATGACTATACCAATAAGAAATATATGTTTTCCTATTAAACCTACGCATATATGCTTGCAAGTTAAAGAACAATCTGTTTCATTGATTGATTTGTGGCACAGAAGACTTGGTCACTGCAAGTACAGGACCTTGGAACAAGTCAACAACTCAAGTATGCTTAATAAGCTTCCAAAATTATCTAATAATGCTTCAATATGCAGTGTATGTCAGCTTGGTAAGATTTCAAGGAAACCTTTTCCTTTGAGCAGTACCAGCAGATCCAAGTCAAAGCTTGAACTTATCCACTCTGATATTGGTGGACCTCTAAGTGAGGAATCACTAAATGGCAGTAAGTTTTATCTTCTGTTTATTGATGATATGACTAGATGGAGTTGGATTTTCTTTATGAAATTCAAGTCAAAAGTCTTTACTTTGTTCAAAAACTTCAAAACCAGAGTTGAACTTGAAACTGGTCACAAAATCAAAAACTTGAGGATTGATAATGGTGGTGAATATACCTCCAATGAATTCACTCAGTTTCTAATCAGTAAGAGATAACTCATCAACTTACTGCTCCATACACTCCTCAACAGAATGGAGTTAGTGAAAGGAAAAACAGGATAGTCATGGACATGAGCAGATGTCTGTTATATCAGAAAAGGATGCCTCAGAAGTTTTGGGCAGAAGCAGCAAAGACTACTGTATATTTGCAAAATTTGTTACCAACCCCTGCCTTGAATAATCAAATCCCTTTTGAAGCATGGTATGGTTTCATGCCCTCAGTTGTCCATTTGAAAGTCTTTGGCTGTGTATGTAATGTGCACATACTAGATATCTTGAGAAACAAATTGAGTGAAAAAGCTGAATCAGGAGTATTTATTGGCTATAGTACTCAAGCTAAGGCATATAGAATTTATTTGCCAAGCAAAAATAAAGTTGTTGTGAGTCGAGATGTAGTGTTTGATGAAGCTTCCAGCTAGAACTGGAATGAACCTCAGCCACAACTATCATCTCCAAGCTAGCATGATCAAACTTCTGCTTCTGATGCTCAACTTGAAATTCAAGAAGATGAGAGTATAGATGATCTACCAGTTAGGGGAACCAGATCTCTTGAAGACATATATCAAAATAGCTTGGTGACTATTGAAGAACCTAGCTGCTATACTGAAGCTTGTAAGGATCCTATTTGGTTTAAAGCTATACAGGAAGAACTTCAAATGATCTAGAAAAATGGCACCTGGTTTTTAGTTGATAGACCTGCAGATAGAAATATTATTGGTGTCAAATGGATATTCAAGAAGAAGTTAAATCCTGATGGTTCCTTTAACAGATGCAAAGCTCGGTTAGTAGCCAAGGGCTACAGTCAGCTACTTGGTGTTGATTATGGAGAAACGTTTGCTCCAGTAGCTAGGTATGACACAATCAAATTATTGTTAGCTCTAGCTGCTGCACTTAAGTGGAATGTCTATCATTTAGACATAAAATTTGCATTTCTCAATGGCATCTTAGAAGAGGAAATTTATATTGACCAACCTGAAGGGTTTGAACTCTTGTCAGGAGAGAACAAGGTATATAAGCTCCACAAAGCCTTATATGGATTGAAGCAAGCACCAAGGTGATGGTACAACAGAATCAATGACCACTTGATTCATCGAGGCTTTGTTAAAAGTCAAAATGAAGCCACATTGTACACTCTTGAATCAAGTAATAAATTGCTATTGATAGTGTCATTGTATGTGGATGATTTGTTAGTTACTGGAAATTGTGAACAAGCCTTGTAGAATTTTAAATCCTAGATGCAAACAGAATTTGAAATGTCAGAATTGGGATGTATGAGATATTTTCTTGGACTTGAAGTTCATCATTTGAGAACTGGTATTTGGTTGTCTCAACAAAATTATATCTCCAAGGTTCTCAAGAAATTTTAGATGTCAAATTGTAAGTCTGTGTCAACTCCTTCTGTTGCAAATAAAAAGCTTTGTGTAGACTCTGGTAACCAACTTGAAGACCCTTATGCATATAGAAGATTAATTGGGTGTCTGCTTTATATCTGTGCTTCAAGACCAGATATACAATTCTCAATGGCATTTCTTTTTCGATTTATGCAAGCACCAACTGATCAGCATATGATTGCTGCTAAGAGAATTCTGAGATACTTGAAGAAAACAGAATTATATGGGATTCATTATACCAAGATAGCAGACTTTGCATTATGTGGATATATTGATTCTGATTTTGTAGGAAGTAGTGAAGATGTAAAGAGCACATCAGGTTATTTGTTTACACTTGGTAATGGTCCTTCCTCTTGGAATTCACATAAACAATGTGTAGGAGCTTAATCTTCAGCAGAATCTAAATATGTTGTTGCTGCTGAAGCTGCAAATCAAGCTCTTTGGCTAAGGAAGTTACTTGTGGACATCAAATTTGAGCAAAAGTTTCCTACAGATTTGTTTATTGACAATAAGTCTGCCATTGCTATTGCTAAAAATCCTATCTGGCATGGCAAGACTAAGCACATAAATGTGAAATATCATGCCATCAGAAATGCAGTAGAAAAGAATGAGATAAATGTTCAATATTGCCCTTCAGAGTTACAACTAGCTTATATTCTAACTAAGCCTCTTCAAAAGTCAAAATTTGAAGCTCTCAGAACTAAACTAAATCTCTCCATTGCAAGTGTTAAGGGGGAGTGTTAGAAGATAACCCCTGCATGGACACGTGTAAGCCTTTTGTATAGCATGATCTACATACTTCTAGCTGTCAATATTTTGATGTTAATGTGTTGTTTTCATCCTGAAAGAACACCTGTAAGCGGTTTGTTACAGGTGTCATCTACACTATCATTTTGTCATGTATATATGATCACTGTGTGATCATCATGTGCTAAGAAGATGAATACTCTACTTCTGCCCAGCAGCCTACAAGTTCTCTCTTTACTTCTTTTTTTCTTAATTCATACGTTTTTATCATCACATTAACACTGAGGAGGCTCTTGAAACAACTGAGGTTGGGACAAATGATGCCAAGTATGGTGGATATGGAGGCCATGGAGGTTATGAAGGGTACGATGGATACAGTGCCCGCAGTGGCTATGGAGGATATGGAAGCGCGGTGGCTATGGCGGATATGGTGGACGTGGAGGGTCTGGAGGATGTTGCGCTTTCGGTTGCTGTCGTTTTGATTATTATGGAAGAGGTTGCCACAAGTGCTGCTCTTATACTGGCGAGGCAATCGATGTTGAAACTCATGAGGATCCTCACAACTAATGTAGCATTTGCACGTGTCTAAATAAATGGCACACCAAAACCGTGCTTTGTTGTTTCCAATATTAAAATGCTTCCTTAGATATGGAGAGGAATTATAAATGAATATAAGTGTGCTTAATTATCTCTATTTCTATTGGTTCGTTGGCATGCTCTTTACCATCTCATGGGATTAAATTGCGCCATCTCTTTTGTTAATATAGAACGCTTATGTTCTCACTTTTGGTGGAGGGTACCTCGTCACCATGTCAAGAAATGTATTTTACATTTTGAAGATATATATTTGACTTTGCAATTAGAGTATTTTATTTAATAATAAATACATTAAAGAGTTCTTATTCTTTGAAATAAATAAATTTATTAAAGAAGATTGTTATGAATATGTGTGAATGTCGATTGCACTCTCCAATCTTTAAATCTCTTCATATTCAATATTCCTATTTATGTAATTACATCCTCATCTTATTGCGTTTAAATAAGCTAATTTAGTCCAATCCTCTTATTGTGTTCAAATAAGCTCCTCAACTCTTATTTTGAGTCACATAAACCTCTTTCACTAATCGTTGACTAACGGAAGTTAGTCAACGGTACAGTTAGTAATTTTTATGCTATGGCAAATAATGTGGCATCAACATTGTTGACTAAGAATTAGGCTTTTTTCTTTTTACCCATGCAAAAGTATAAAAATTATTGGTTAAGGATTTAAAACAAAGAATTAAAAACAAAAACAAAAACTCTAATTGCTCTAAACTGATTACCATAGTTTCTTAACTGATTACCATCTTCTTAACTGAAACGATACTTCCTACAAAATAAACCTAATCCAACTTTTCGAGTTGAATTGAAACCATTATTGCTTGACTGAAAAGTTAGTGTAGAGAAATTCCAGAATGCTTAGATACAATTTTGAGAAGAGGAAGAGTCAATGCAGGACACACAATATTGAAACTAGCAAAGACACACAATATTGTTCCGTAATAAAAAAAAGGGTAAAATACCCTGACTCTCTTAAGTTTTTATCAAAATTACACGGAGGTCCATTAATTTTCGAAATGGACACTCCGCCCCAAGAGTGCAAACATCATTAACAATAATTGTGAAAAGAATAAAATACACTTTCCTTCTTTATTAATTTAAAATTTTATTATTATATTTTTTAAAAATATAGATATATATAAAAAGAAAAGAGCACTGATCGATGCTTCCTAGCTCCCCAAGAAAAGGGAGCATCGGCTGAGATCAGTGCTCCCCAAAGGAGGGGAGCACTAAATTTGGTGCTCCCTTGGGAGCCTTGATCGAGCTCCTTAAGGGAGCTCCAATGCTCCTAAGATGGGAAACTTTTTTTTTAATTAATAAAAAAATAATAAAAATGTTATAATAGTAATTATAAAAATTAATTAAGGGTAAAATTATCTTTTTATCCTTGCCACATCAGCAAGTTGACGAAAATACTAATAGTTGACTAACGGCTATGTTGGCTCCCTAAGTTTTTGATAATAATAAAACATTCCCACTCATTTATGTCTAACTATACTACTTGAGTGTGTAGGATGAAAATATATGTCAATAATAAATTAATCACTGAAAAGCAAATATCAAAACTCACAGGAATAAGGAGTTACAAATGAGCCACAAAGCAAAAGCCTTTTAATCGGATAATCAAGGGAGTTAGTCAGCTAAAATTCAAAAGTAGAGTTGACCGATTCAAGGACAGCAAGCTCTTAGTTGGTTGAGGCCTTCCTTAATTGACTAAGAGAGAAAAGTAGATTGTGAGACAGAGAAGACTTAGTCAACCAAGAAGTATGTTTAGTCAACTTAGAGTACACTGCTAGAAATCTCAGTCACAAGATAGAGAAAACTTAATAGACTAAGAAGCATGGTTAGTCAACTAAGAGCTCACTGCCAAAGAATTCAATTTTAAGACAGAGAAGACTTAATCGACTAAGAAGCATGGTTAGTCAACTAAGAGCACACTATCTGAAAATTTAAATTTGAATGCTAAAAGACAAACTAACAACTAGAATTGACTCCAAACCATTTCCAATGATTTGAAGCTATCAACATTTGTCAGAGTTAGTTTTTCAAGTATAAAACACACCCCCAATGGCTAAGAAGGAGATTAGATGCTTCCAAGATAAAAAAGAGCTCAAAATAGCAAAAATGCTTTCCATCCTTCTTGCACTTCACTCCAATTTTTGTAATGAAGTTAAGCACTTCATCTTGTACCATTCAGATCAGGTTAGCGATCATAAGTACTTCTCTATATCTTTTCTCCTTCATTACTTAGAGTGTGTGAGCCATTCTAAGGGGATTAATCAAGCTTGGGTTAGCTTGATTGGTTGTATAGGTTCTAACTCAGCCTAGAAAAAGTTAGATTTTGGGTTTTGGTTGATCCCATGAAAAACCATTGTTAAAAATTTTGACTAAGCCTGTGAAAAGCCGTTGTAAAAGCTTGGTGGAAACTTGAAAATTTCACCATTTATAGTGATTTGGTTTGGAAAATCCTTGATTGGAAGATCAAGGCAGTGGATGTAGGTCAAAAAGACCGAACCACTATAAATCTTTGTGCATTGTCTACCCTCTTTTATTTTTTAGTTCATTCCTCTTTAAATCATTATTTCATCTAGAATTTACGTTCTCATCATTGACTTTTAGCTTGCCCTCAATTAGAAGTCAAGATTAGTGACATTCACAAAGTGCTATTCACCCCCCTCTAGCACACTTCTTTGGGACCAATAGGCTAGACCTACGTGTTTAACGAAATATATTGTTTTGGGGCGAAGTGTCCATTTCTAAAACTAATGGACCTCTGTGTAATTTTGTTCAAAATTTCGATAGGTAAAGGTATTTTACCCCAAAAAAAGTCAATCTTTCTCTTCTTTTCATTAGAATTTGTAAGGAAAATTTGATTGTAGTGAATTTTATTTACTAACAATAATAGATTCTCTCTCCACATCTTTCACAGTTTTTAAAAATTCAAGACCACCTAAAGAACAATTTTTAGAAGAGGAATAGGAATTGTAGACAAGGAGAGGACATTCTGACTATAAGGTATGTTGGGTTTAAAGAATGTTGAAGAAAACGAATATTTGTTTGTGAATATTTATTTGTTTAGGCTATTTGAGTATATGATTGTCTTATGCAATTAGATTTAGATTTTTTTCTATTTTTTGTAATTGTGTGACAGTAATGTGTTTGTTAAATTACCTTTTCTAATGCTAGTGGTCTTTTTTGCCAACTGTAGAAGTTGGGTGTTGTAATTTGCGTGTGGTGTTGTAATTTGCATATGGTCCATTTGTTTATTCTTAAGTTTTAGTCTACACCAAATAAGCCATTGAGCTTTTATCCCATATAAGACCTTGTAAATGCTACTTATAGGAATTTATACCCTAATATATAAAATGGGTCTTATGTTTTTCTTTTAAGAGGATAAAATGGGTTTTATGTTGAACTTGTTTAAAGGAAGATTGACAATCATTTTATCTAAACAAATAGAACTGGATCTATTTGTTATTAGGCTAATTTAAATTTAGTTAGGTCTTCAATCAGCATGGCTAAATGAGGTTGGCTAGGATTTGTAAATAAAATGATATAAGTCTATTTTTCTTTTTGCCTAGGCTATATATGATGGTGGATTCTAGAATGTTGCTATTGCCTAACAGCTAATATACTATCAATAATAAAAATAGAGTTTGTATTGTAATATTCTTATTCTCTACATGTGCAGGTTCTATTTGAGTTTTGAACAAAACATTTAAGAGGCATTTTATAATGTATTTTTTCCTCTCTTAGGCACCTTGCTTTTATTTATAGCATGTGTTTCCCGATTGTATCATTGTTACATATTTCCATATTTTATTTGAGTTCTAAAAGCTAAGAAGCTTTTGAATGTATTTCTCTTATATATTTCTTCTTGAAAACAAAAATTTAAGGCCTTTTATTTCTATAAGGTCAAAGGAATATAAACTTTGAAATTGGGAATAACGTATTAGCATAGGTATCTCTGCATTGCACTCAACAACAACTTGACAAACGATGACACTAAGTTGTAAAATACTTCAAGCACAACTATCATTAGCATATGAGTAAATTCCTCCAACATGTTTCTCCTCGTGTTGACTATGATCACTAAAATAAGCGTGGCTTCTTGATACTCCTTAATACAAGCAAAGTTCTTCAAAATTTTTTACCTTTGTTTTTTTAGTGTCGATAAGTTTAGAGTGCAACTGGTTCACTTACTAGACTACTAGAAGCAGGGGTTTTAACTTTGGCTTTCAAAAAAAAAAAATATACACAACAACTAGTGATAAAATTAATGTTTCATTTTACTCGTCTCAATGATGAGCGAGTCTTGACTCTCAAGAATGTTAAATGTATCACACGAACAAGTAAAATTTGGTTTTACTTGAAAGATTGCCTTCCCTGTTTGTAGGATCTAGATGTTGTCCTTGAGGTGTTGATGATTAGGTCAGTTTGTTGTAGACATTAGATATGCCATTTTGGTTTCCAACTATTTTTTAGATGTTTGCTTTAATTGTAAGTCATTTTGGCCTTCAAGAAATCTGTTATGGGTTGTTGTTTTATGCATCAATTAATATTTTATTTTGAGAATGTGTCCTTGGTGTTTGTGCTTCATATGTAATGAATTGTAATTTCAATTAAGCCAAAGTACAAGGCTATAAAAACACCATAGTAGATTTTTTTTCCTAAAAGACATTCAACGTGTGGAATATATAGCTTCTGAAAATTGAAGAATTAAGTCCTTTAAATAAATTAATGACACTTGGAAAAATGTAACCATGCAAATTAAGTTTTGTATTATATGTTTAATTTTCCAACTATGTGGATTATAAATGGAAAAATGTGGCTAGCCAAACCTTTTTTTGTCTTAAACAGTTTCTCTTTTTTATTTTAACTCATATGAAGACTGATCTATTTTTATTTTATTACTTTTGTTCATTCAACACCTGCACCGTGCGTGAATTGTTGAATGCATGCATAGAGGTTTTCCAGATACATTTTCAATCTCAAAGAGTAACTCATTGACACCATAATCTTAGATTGTTAGTGCCTTAATTATATGATACACCAAGTTTTCTTTCCCTTATGTCTTTTAAATTTAACCATCTTTTTTTCCCTTTTTTCATTGGTTTTCCTTTCTTATTATAATTATATTTTTCTTATATTTTGACTGAAAATTTTGTTTTATTATATGCAATATGGAAGATGAACCTAAGGTGATATATGTTATCAGAATTTTCCATGGTGATAATTTCATATACGATTTGGAAACTTCGTATGTCGATGGCAGGCAAAATTTTTTTCAAGTAGACCTTGATAGGTTATCTTTTTTTAATATTGAAAATTTTGTGAAAGAACTAAGCTATGTGGATCTGCCCTTCATTTACCTTAGAGTTCCTGGATTTGATTTCCCCTATAGTTTGACGTTAATAATACGATGATCCAAGTATTCTAGAATTGGAATTGTTTTCTTTTTAACTATAATATAAATACACATAAGTTGGACTAATTGTTCCTAATTTTATATGTGAAACACAAGCACATGTTGTCACAATATGTTAATGCCCACTTATGTTATCACATTATCATTATTCCAAATAATTTTGTTCTATGACGAGCCTTGATTTAAATTACTTGTGCAAAAATTGACTTGTAAGTGATTTGTTTGAAATTAGCTAAGCGAAGAACAAAATGCAATATATGATGGTGGATCTGTTACCACACAAAGTACTGCCCAAAATAGTCCATAGTCAAATGTCCAAAAGGTGAATTATATGTAATCATAATTTATTATTTGGAAAGATGTGTCTGATTGTATTTTGAAGCAGAGAATTATATATGGTCAACTTATTTATGAACTTTGTTCGGCTACTTTTTCATTGAATTTTGTAGAAAACATAGAATGTCCAATCAACTAGTAGTAGCTCATCAAGGACAGGGAAAGAAAAGGTACCAATTGATAATACTATTCCAAATAAACCACATACCGGAGAAAAGAGGAAAATATTTAAAGGGTATTGGTATTTATACCAATCCATACATTGGTGAACAAGTGTGGAATGTAAGTAAATGTTATAATCGTTAATTTTTATAAGTATTTTGTTTACATAATGTTAAATACATATGTTCTTATGCAGCTTGGAAGGCCTAGTTAACAAACCCTCTCAACAAAGCAAAAAATTGGAGTAACTGATCTATCCATGTATGATCATGTTTACAAAGGTCATGGATTAAGGTGGAAAGGAAATAAAGCAATGTCATCTGTAGATACTAGATTTTGGTTAATACTGTTACTCTAAAGAATTATATTACAACATAATGTTGTACAGAGAACAACCAGAACAAATGAAGTGTTACTTCACGCAGAATAACTAAAACAAGTGAAGCGTTACTTCATGCAGAACAAGTGAAGCGCTACTTCACGCAGAATAAGTGAAGTACTACTTAAAGCAGAACAATTAGGAAAAGTAAAGTATTACTCCATATGGAACAACCAATACAAGTAGAACAACCACTTTGAATAGAATAACCGCTTCACTTGGATGATAGTGAAAGTAGCTCAAAATAAGTGGCAGGGTTCATGGGTTACTTTCATCTTGGGATATTCTAGAGAGTTTGGCCTGATGGCTCAGATATGGAGGTAGTTAAGAGGTCTTCCTCTTAACCCTTTCCTAAAGTACAAGTGTTTCACCCTCTTACCTTGTTCTCGTATACTTATTCATGTACAGCTTATTCTCTTGTACCTATTCTCGTACAACTTCTTCTCTTGTACCTATTCTTGTACACCTCTTCTCTATTACCTTTACTTGAGAACAAGTCTTACTACATCCAATTACAGTAACGGTTACTTACATTAATATTCTTCATAATAATGTCATTCATTAGGCATATTAAAGCCTATTCTTATGTAACAGCCACTTTTAGCACTATATATAGAGCCTCACAATTCATTTGGGGGGACTCTTCTCTCTCTCTCCAAGCTAACACATACTCAACTTGAGAGTTTCTCTCTCTAAATTCTTTCTCTAATTATCTTGTACTCTCTAAGTCTCTTTAAGTTTCTTTTTATTGTCTTCCACCTGCCACAACACTTAGTACTTCAAGAACTGCTTCAATCTTCCTTTCCGCCGCCTCTGGCACATCCTTTTACTTGTTTGCAACGCTTCCTTTCCCTATCACAAGAACCCCCTTTACATTTTGGCGACTCCACTAGGGAGGAGTGATTGCATTAAGTAAGACTTTTACTGCTAAAATTTCTTGTTTCCAAAAAGGATGGAGAGTTCCACTAGCAACCGGGATGCACCTGTTCCTTCCTACATTCAGGATCTGATAGAATGATTCAAACTTCCCAAGAGAGGATGCAAATTTTGGAGGACAATAATAAGCGAATGATGGACACTATATCTCAATTTGCATCCTCTACTGTCACCACTTTTCAAGCTCAATCTATGTATCCTAATGAGAGTGCACCTGCTGGAGTCACTCATCTAGTTACAAACATTGAGAAGAATGAAGGAAATGGAGAAGGTGAAGCTGATGTAGTAGTTGCTGCAAACCCTAACCCTACCAACACCACTACTGCAGTTATTCCGATAACTACTTCTACTGCAGTAATCCCATCTATTCCTACTCAAGGATTTGCGACACTGGAAGAGCTCCAAAAGTTGTTAGATCAGAAGAACAAGAGCTTGAATTTTTCTGAGTTTGATCTCAAGTTGCCTTACCCTGCCAGTGTAGCTGCAAAACCATACCCTAAATACTATACTAGCCCTAAGTTCAGACAATTTAATGGGAATACTAGTGATGCATGTGAACATGTCATGAAATTTGTGGAGACTCTTGGAGTAGCTGGATTGGATGATGACCTGAAGTTGAAAGAATTCACCAAGTCTCTCATTGAGAAGGCTTATACATGGTATGTTAACCTCACTCCTGGTTCTATTCAATCTTGGAATCAGATGTGTAGGATGTTTGGGGAAAAGTTCTTCTCTACTCAAGACAAAGTTACTCTTGTTGATCTTGGAAGAGAGTTTTAAAAGTCTAGGGAAGATTTAATGGAGTATATCCAACGTTTTAGAGAAAGAGTGCTGGACATACAAGAATCTCATGATGAGAAAGAGTTGGTAAAAGTGTGTATTCAGGGGATGTTTGATGAATACAGGTTACACTTGGAGAATCTACCTCTTTCAACCCTTGCTACATTAGTGGAAGCTACACGAAGGACCAATAATACGGTTCTTAGGCAAAAGGGACTCACTCGCTTTGGTAGAAGGAATAACCCAACGGTGAATGCCATCCAAGGAGGAGGTAGAGAAAGAAGGGGTCCAATTCGAGCAAATTTACGTCCTCGAAGAGATGTCCCTAGGAGAGGGCTAGATGAGGAGAATGACTCTTCTCCACCGTTTTCAGTACCTTTAGATAGAGTGAGAGCTCTTCTCCAAGAATGGGTTAGGGATGGATAGATAAAATTACCTTACACTCCACGACCATCAACAGTGGAGGAAAAGGCTAATCCAAGGTACTGTGATTATCATCGGGCAGTCGGTCATCCACTTGCTGAATGCAGAAACCTTCGAAGAATGTTCCACCGACGGGTGCAAGCAGGAGAATTGTTGATTGGAAATAACAGAGTCCAAAATAACCCTCTTCCCATTCATCCAAATCCTCACGGACAAGTAAGTGCAATAATTCATGCTCACCATGATGACCCTTCCTCTTCAAACACCCAATTCAATGATACAAATGAAGCTACTAGGGTTACTTCTTCGATTGCTAATTCACTCATGAAGACACCTAGCTTTCGGCATTTTTTTGACCAACTTGGGTTTTCAAAAGAAGTAAGAAAAGAAGCAGCTATATCCCTAGTTCAGACAGTTGGAGAACAGTATGGAGAATGTAACTTAGTAGGATGACCTATGGGCACGATGGTTGGTGCATATAAGAACGCTATTGTGTTTACAGAAGTAGACATGTGTACACCTCATCCTTATCATAAGAAACCCCTCTATGTGGAAAGTACTATCAATGGATATCCTATTAGGAGAACATTCATTGATGATGGTTCCTCTGTGAATCTCATACCTCTATCCACTTTGAAAGCTGTAAACATGGATTTGAAGAGTTTACGTCATTCTATGGCCATCACTTCTTTTGATAACAAGGAGATTATGACTTTGGGGCAAGTGACAGTGAATTTTAAGATGGGGCCGATTCAAGATCAGACATGTTTCCATGTTATTGATGCAAATGTGGCTTATCATGCTTTAATTGGAAGAAAGTTCTTGCATATGCACAATATCATCCCTTCCTCACGTCATCAATGTATTAAGAGATATTGGAAGGGGAAGGAGGTTTTCATTCCAGCCACTAAAGCTTCATTTGAACGGCATGAGGTGAGTTATACAGAGGCTTCTTTCTTTGAAGATCTAGCAAAAGATGGAGAAACAGCTATTGTTAGACCTATCGGTGTTCCATTTCCACGATGGGAGAAGTATGTTGGGAATAAGGCAGAAAGTAGTGGCAAGAAAAAGGAACAAGGTGGGAAGAGAAAATGGGAAAACACTTCCACATACAGAGAAGTAAATGAAGAAAAGACTTCTAATGGGGTAACTTCCTATGCACGTGAAGATGGAAAAATTATGTATTGCTTATGATGGGACGCGGGGTCTGGGAAAACATCTTCTCCTGATCCCAAACTTTGAAAGCCACCGGATACATCACCATCATGTTTTCAAGTAGAAGTAGAAAAGGAAAAAGTACAGGAAGTATTACCCACGAAAGAACAACTTTCAGATGAACTCAAGCCTCAAGGGGATGAGTTGGAAGAAATAAATATGGCAGAAGAAGGAGAGACAAGTAAGCCACTTTTCATAAGCAAGAGTCTTTCTGGTGAACAAAAGGTTGTGCTAATTGAGTTGTTAAGAAAATTCTAAGATGTGTTTGCTTGGACTTATGAGCAGATGCTTGGACTGGATAAGAATCTCATTACTCACGAGTTACACATTTCCCCACAAAGTAAGCCAGTGAAACAACATGCTCGTGTATTTCATCATGAGATAGAGGGCCAGATAAAGGAGGAGAATAACAAGCTTCTCAAGGTTGGATTCATCAAACCCATACATTATCCTACATGGCTAGCAAATGTAGTTCCGATGAAAAAGAAAAATGGAACAATTCAGGTGTGTGTAGATTTCAGAGATTTGAACAAGGCATGCCCAAAAGATGATTTTCCTCTTCCTAATATTGATACCTTAGTGGATGCTACAGCTGGTCATGAGATGCTTTCCTTCATGGATGGGTTTAGTGGATATAATCAAATAATGATGGCACGAGAAGATGCAAAGAAAATAGCTTTTAGAACTCTATTTGGAAATTTTTACTACACTGTAATGACATTTGGATTAAAGAATGCAGGTGCAACTTATCAACGTGCCATGACAGCTATCTTCCATGACATGATGCATGATTGTATGGAAGATTATGTGGATGATATAGTAGTGAAATCCAAGAAGGCTTTTAATCACTTTGAAGATCTGAAAAAAGTATTTGAACGGTGTAAAAAGTATAATCTTCGCATGAATCCTTTAAAGTATGCATTTGGAGTAACAGCTAGAAGATTCTTGGGTTTTATGGTTCACAGAAAAGGTATAGATGTTGATCCTACAAAAATAAAAGCTATTCAATCCATGCCATCTTCGGTGAATCAAAAACAACTCAAAAGCTTGTTGGGAAAAGTCTCTTATATTAGGAGATTCATTCCAACTTTAGGAGAAATCATTGTGCCTTTTCAAGCCTTGCTTGAGAAAGGTGTTCCATTCATATGGGGTGAACCACAACAACAAGCATTTGAGAATATTAAAAAGATTCTTACTTCTCCTGCAACGATGATCATGCCTATCAAAGGAAAGCCTGATGTTGTATTTGACTTCTACTCCATACTCAATTGGTGCTTTACTTATTCAAGAAATGGATGGAGAAGAAAAACCTGTGTACTACATTAGTAGATGCTTACACGGAAGTGAGTTGAATTATCCGCCTATGGAAAAACACTGTCTTGCTTTAGTTTATACAACTCAAAAGCTTCAGCACTATTTCTTGGCACACAAGCTCATAATTATGACAAAGTCAGATCCCATCAGGTTTTTACTTTCTAAGCCAGTTCTATCTGGAAGAGTAGCAAAGTGGCTTCTTTTATTGGGAGAATTTGATGTATCAGTTGTTCAGCCAAAAGCTATAAAGTCTCAAGCACTTTCAGATTTGTTAGCATATTTTCCATCTCAGTTTGAAGAGATTATTCCTGATGCCATTCCAGCTGAATTTCATGAAGAAGTGTGCGCAGTAAATATAGAAGAAGGGGAGTGGAGTTTATACTTTGATGGTTCTTCAAATAGTTTTGGAGGAGGTGTCGGAATAGTTCTTATTCCTCCGAGCAAAGAAGATAACTCTGCAGTACAAAGTTCTGAATTAGTTGTCTCTCATTTGAGTAGAGGTCACATCTCTTTGGAGGGAAAAGGTCTTCGTGTCTTGGAAGCACCAAGTGAAGATGGGAATTTCTTGATTTCATGTTTAGAGTTAAACTCTTTTGAGTCAAGTAGAGAACCTATCTCGTTAGCATTCAAGCTAGATTTCCCATGCACAAACAATCAAGTTGAGTATGAAGCCCTAGTTTTAGGGTTGTATGCGGCAGCAACAATTGGAATAAGCAATCTTTACATCCATGAGGATTCTAATCTTATTGTAAAGCAGACTAATGGTGAGTTTTCTTTGAAAAAATCAATACTTGCTTCTTACAGGACTCTTGTTCAGTCTTTGTTAGAGAAATTTCAAACGGTGAGATGTGAACATACTCCGAGAACAACGAACCATTATGCAGATGCTCTTGCTACTTTGGCTTCTAAAGTTTGTATTCCGGAAAAAGAACGAAGTATTCCTATAGTTGTACTCAAGAGGACTATCTCATGTCCATCTAGTGAGCTATTACGACCTTTAATTTATGAGGAAGAGGATTGGCGAAAATCCATCATAGAAGAGTTGCTTAACCCTAGTTCTACTGCTATTCCGCACTTAAAGCACTACATTTTGATTCATGGTACACTTTACCACAAAGGAAGTAATGGAGTTCTAGCAAGATGCGTTTCTGAGGAAGAGGCAAAAGAAAGATTGAGAATAGCCCATGAACAATGGTGTGGCGAGGAAGGACCACCTTTACATCGCTTGATCCAAAGAGCAAGATATTTTTGGCCATCTATGTCCAAAGATGCTTTACAGCTTCAAAAGGCTTGCATTAGATGTTCTGAACCACCAGATGTACAAGAGTGTAATTTTGTGGGAAGTGCCGGTGATTGGCGTAGGCCTTATATTGATCTTCTCCAAAATGAAATTTTACCAACTAACTTTCAAGATGCAAGACAACTCAAGAGAAGAGCTCAACGTTTTTTTCTTAAAGGAAATGACTTGTTTAGGCTCTCATTTGCAGGAACATCATTGAAATGTGTTTCCCCAACTGATGTCAATCCATTGTTAGCAGAAGTGCATGCAGGTAGTAGTGGGGAGCATAAAGGGAAGGAAACTTTATCTGAAGCTTTTGGATCTTGGGTATTATTGGCCTACTATGGAAGTAGATGCAGTGAATTATGCAAGGAAGTGTTATCCGTGTCAGATTTATGGGAATGCTATACATGCTCCAACTGTACAACTTCATAGCATCATTACTCCATGGCAATTCCATACTTGGGCGTTTGATTTGATTGGACCTATCAATCCTCCTTCTAAGGATATATTTGGATATTAGCAGCAATAGAGTGCTTTGCTAAATGGGTGGAAGCTATTTCTTAAAAGAATGCGACTGGGCCGGTTTTGGCAAATTTCATCAAGGAAAACATCATTTGCAAGTTCGGCATACCTAGACGTATTCTTTCAGATAATGGTACTCCGTTCATTAATGCCAATGTAAGGGAATTACTTGCTCTTTACGATGTAGATCATGTGAAGTCTACTCCTTACTACCCGAAAGGAAATGGTCAAGCTGAAACTACTAACAAGACTTTACTTAAAAGATCGG
>NC_030850.1:21172975-21176573 GCF_000208745.1 Theobroma cacao | reverse complement strand
CTCTTCCGATCTAAGTTAGAGTTAATCTCCTTGATGAAAAGTTGAGAATTACCTTTTGGCCGCATACAATGATACAAAAAGTGAATAAGTACAGCAACAAGCGAAGCATTATTATTATTGCAAAAGAAAAAGAAATGTGATATATCAATAGCAAAGTACTGACTCAAATGAGTTTCAAAAAGAGTCAAAGAAAAGTAAAAGACTAGCCAATTACATATTCCATAGAGAAGAGTTATTATTGGCAAATACATCTAATTATTCTCGTACTTCAGCTTCACGTTTTTTTAATGAAGTTATCTTCGCTGCAATGTCTTCTAACTCATCTTCCAAGGAAGACTTGTTGAGAAAAATCTTAGCTTTTGATCTACAATCATTGAGGCACTCAAGCTTGAATCCAAAGTTACAAGCATCATCGAAATCTTGTAACATTTGTTGCAATTCCTCTAGTGAAGGACTTATCAATGGAGCATGAGAAATGACTAAAGCTCTACCCAATACGTCCATCATTAAGCAAATGACGTCTACGTTCTTTACAAAGGAGGTACTCCAAAACTCTCCCTCTATGTTGAAAATCTATTCTAAGTATGTCGCATATTCCAATGAAACTTGAAAACCATGGAAGTCAACTTTTTTACCACTTTGTTCAGTATATGCTATTTGAGTGCCAGAAGCACTACTTGTATCTTTATGTTCTGGTACTGGGGAGGAATAAACACGAGGAGTCATTGGAATAGCTCTAACATCATCAGTATTAATTCTAACATCCTGAATAACTTTAATATTTAGAGTAACCTTAGGAACAACTTCACCAGCAGGAATAGTCTCAGTGTCAGAAACAACCTCATCTCGAATAGCTTGGGGAGTAAGAACGATCTTAATTTAAAAAAAAAAAGGGGGGAATGGAACAACATCAATTAGAGTAACATAGCAATATGTTTATACCTGGTTCATGGTAGAACTATGAACATGATTTGGAAATAAAACATCAAAATCAATGAAATCATCAAAAGGGGTTGGCCCACCCTCAATTTCAGCTTTATCAACATCAATGGATTCATCATCAGATTCATCACTACGTTCAGAGTCACATGATTCCTCTTCATCTCTACTTCAGAAGTTTCTTCCTCTTCAACTGAATTGAGTTCTACTCTTGTAGTTGATTCTCCCTAAAAAAAAATGATGAAAATGAGGAAATAAAAAATATATATATATATAGAAAAAAAATGAACTTACTTTTCGATAGGCATGCTTATCTTTTGTTTGACGAATAGGAGCAGGAACTGCAGTATCTTCTTCTTCAGTCATGCATTTCTTCTTTTTAAGAGGAATCAAACGCAAGGATATATCATTGTTACTTACATGAGGAGTGTAAAGACGAGCTGTGGGATTAGTTAAGGGCACAATAAAAAATCTCCATTCTCCAAGACATTCTCCCCAATAAGCAAACCATCCAGAAGTATGGATACCAACTCTATCAAAAGCTGGGATAGTATAACTCTTAAGTTTATCTAAATGGAGTGAAAGTCCTGTCATGAGAAATGAAGAAACGCAAAAAGAAAAGCTGATAGGCGAAGAGGAGTCAAGTGGAGCTGGTTGATCAAATCCAAATTGACGTGCCACTCTAAAAGGAGAATACACTTCAACAGAACGAAAGTTTCTATCTCCACCAGAACTAGAACTCTCAATCATAGAAGGCAAATGGGAACTATGAACCTATATACAAAAGTTAATACTTCGTGAGCTCATTCTTCCAGACTGTAGAGGATGAAGGTCATAATAAATTGCAGGATCACCAAATCCATTTATAGGCTGCACATAAGGTCTGGGATTGAATTCTTTTGTAACATCCATCACTTCAAGAACATTACCCCTTTGTAGTCGATCATGCCATGCCTAAGCTCTATAGTTTTTTCTGGATAAAGGTTTATTCACAGAAAAAGATGCAAAAGGATATGCATTAGGCATGGGAGCGCAAGTACCAAACCTTTCCCACAAGCACATCTGAATGAAGGAAACATCCACATAAGTCAAAACCTTGTAACGCCCAGCTGACTCAATAATTTTGAGTTGGTATAAGTCTAATCTCTTATATAGGGATCCTAAATACAGTGGAGCAAGAGGAAAGCGTATTCCCTTAACAATTTTTATTACTAAAGGAACAACTGCTGAGGAGATACCATCATCTGGACACCTTGGGAGTACGTGTCGTGCCAATCAAAAAATTATTAAAGCTACTAGCTCATACTTATGGTCTGGGTACTCAAGAGAATCAATCTCAATTCCTTTAGCATTAAACTTTTTATAAAAAACCCATATCCAATTGGAAAATCATGCAACCTTCGAAGTTTTACTCAAACTCTTAAGTAGATCAAAGAAAAAGTCTCGAGTACATACCTCTTATTCAGAAAGCTTAATAGAGTAAAAGTCATCCTTTCTTATACAAGGAAGTTCCAAGAGAACACATACATCTTCCAGAGTGAAGGTAAATTCCCCCCATGCAATAATCATAGTATGAGAAAACATACTCCACCTCGCAAGAATAGTACGCCACACATCTATCCTTTTTTCTCTACGAATATTGAGCTTGGAAGTGATACGTATAGCATCAAATATCCCAGCAGAAGAGAGAAGTTTAACATAAGAAGGATTCTTCAACACCTTAGTTACCCATTCATCCCAACCATGAACAAATTGAGAATTGGAGTCTAACTTAGTAGCAGAAAGGGGAAACTCACCACGTTCAAACCTGAATTTCAGAATAGATGGTCCTGGAATACCACTTCTTCTATGAGGAGGTGCTTCTGAGCATAAACGATTCCAATCATATCCAACAGACTCAAAGGGATGTTCGTCAACCTGTCTGGCATGAACTTCTTCTCAAAAACGATTTTCTCCTCTTTCTCTAATAATTTCATCTTCCCAATTTTCAAGAACAAGAGGAACTTCACCACTCTTTCCTATTCTAATTTTCTTGGGAGCAATTAATTTGGAATCACTATTCTTCCTTTTATGTGCAGTGGTTTTCTTCCTTGTTGCAACTCTTCCAGGCTCACCATAATTGATCTTCCGAGAGACACGCGTCCTAGGCATAGAGGATGATGGAAAAAGCTGCCTACAAACATGATCATGAAAAAAGAGATAAGTATACATACGTAATAATTTTTTTATTTTTACTTATTTATTATGCGTAAAAAAAATCATAACCACAAAGTAAAACAATAAAACTTATCAAAATTATAGATTTTGATATTATTATTATTTTTATATGCAATATAAATAAATATATATAATAAATAAGTAAAACTTAAAAAAAAAAATTAACAGCTTTAAATAATAATAATAATAATAATAATAACGAATAAATAAAGCTAAATATATATATATATATACATAATATAGAATATACATAATATTTTTTATTAACTTTTTCTAAGGCTACACAACAAAATAAAAAAAAAATTAATTCTCTTTTACACTTTTGCTTGTGCCGTGAGTTTCAAAGAAAACTCTAAAACAAAGTACCACTGCAGTTGTGAGTTTCAAGGTAAGAAAAAAAAGTATCAATTAAATAAAAAAAAATAATAACACAAGTGTGTAT
>NC_030850.1:21140568-21171651 GCF_000208745.1 Theobroma cacao | reverse complement strand
TGGCTCAGATATGGAGGTAGTTAAGAGGTCTTCCTCTTAACCCTTTCCTGAAGTACAAGTGTTTCATCCTCTTACCTTGTTCTCGTATACTTATTCATGTACAGCTTATTCTCTTGTACCTATTCTCGTACAACTTCTTCTCTTGTACCTATTCTTGTACACCTCTTCTCTATTACCTTTACTTGAGAACAAGTCTTACTACATCCAATTACAGTAACGGTTACTTACATTAATATTCTTCATAATAATGTCATTCATTAGGCGTATTAAAACCTATTCTTACCTAACCACCACTTTTAGCACTATATATAGAGCCTCACAATTCATTTGGGGGGACTCTTCTCTCCCTCTCCAAGCTAACACATTCTCAACTTGAGAGCTTCTCTCTCTAATTATCTTGTACTCTCTAAGTCTCTTTAAGTTTCTTCTTATTGTCTTCCACCTGCCACAGCACTTAGTACTTCAGAAACTGCTTCAATCTTCCTCTCTGCCACCTCTAGCACATCCTTTTACTTGTTTGCAATGCTTTCTCTCCCTATCACAAGAACCCCCTTTACATCATCCAAGAAAGTTCAAGAGCAAAGGGATGTCATTGTGATCAATAGGGGGAAAAAACGTGTGAAACTTCGTACATTGGACTCCAAGGTAGTCAAAATGCACCTTCAAATATAGAATAATGATTTATTACTTTTTTAAATAAAACATTATGCTTTTTTTTTATTGATGGGTTCCTTTTCAAAAGGGCATATTAATTGTATTTAACTTAACTGGTTCTTTTTGTAACTGATATGCATGAAATTCACCTTACTACAATAATAAGTTAATCAAGTTTATGGTTCAATTATTTTAACTCTTTGGAATTTGATTCTCCTCTCCTAGAAGTATGAATAGTCCTCGATTGAATACTAGTTTCTCATCAAAGTAAATTTTCATCTTGATGTACTCTATTATAGGTGCTTAGATTACAAAATATAAAGCCAAAACAAGTAAATGTCATCCCAAACCCTTTTTCATTTTTTTTTATGTTTCATTTTCTTTTCTTATTTTTTTAAATAGATATCTTTTTATTTTAATTTATTGATATACGATATTTTGTTTGTCTTAGATCATTTATCATGTAATTGAGAAGAAACTAGTCAAAAACTACTTTCTTTCATTTAATTAACCCGCCATTTGTTGCATTCTTCATTCCTTCGTTGATATAAAATAAACTCTCCACAGTAAATTTTTACTAGCTTTGGAAAATTACATAGCCTACGTCCGAGAGAGCAAAATATTTCAAACCATTACATTATAATGTAGACACACAGTGTAATATAATGCGCAATGGCTGAGAGTCTAGATGGATGCACTATGGCAATTGCAGCAGAGGATGAAACTCTGCAGTTGCAAAATTTGTTCGGAACTCCTGAAGTGGCTACAGTGAAACTGAAGCTTGAGCCAGTCATTAATGTATTTCGTATTCATTGAGCATTTGAAAAATAATAGAAAAGGTTTTCATCTCTCCATTAATTAAGGTCTAGATAACGATATTTTGTGTAAAGAAGCAGCATATATGATTTATCAGCTTGTGTGAAAATTTTGTCTTTAAGGTGAGTGATTTTCAATTTGGATGTGGAAAGCAATTTTTTCCTGTAAAAATCTCGTAACCATATATTGTAACTATTATGTAGTTATAGAATCAACCAATTTATGCTTCAAAAAAAAAATACCATGAAAAAATCTTTTTTTTATTGAAACTCTTAATTTATCTTTAGATGTAGAATCAATTCATACATGAAAATAATGTTTAAGGTCTTGTGCAAGTTGTCTGATAAAACAAATGGGCTAAGTACTGTAATTGGAATTTGATGATCCAACTATGTAATGGCATTTTCGTAAATAATGGGAACTGTAGTCAACTATAGGATAAATATCTAATTTTTTCCAGCACTTTTTCCTCACTTCCAACAGCTTCTTCTTCTTCTTCCTATCCTTCTTCCTCAATAAACGTGTTCCATATTGCATGGAAGCCATCCCTTGAAACATCCATAACTTTCTCAAAGTAACTTCAATTCTCATACTTTGGTACACTTTTTCAAACCTCCATAACTAGCATAAGGTCTTTCTCTTCCATATGGACATCTTGTCTATCTTACTTTCATTCAAACTCTGTCAAACTCAAGTTGAAATAGTATTATTCAATGCAAATATCAATAGCCACTTTGAAACAATCCCCAACAACTGACGTTTGAAGGGCCATTATCTTCAGGTACGACACCTATAACGTTATCAGAGTTTGTAGTCTGAATTGGACAGCGGTTTCGTGTGTACCCGGGTTGTTTACAAATTGCACATGCCTTGGGTCGACGTCATTAAGCAGTCGACTGAGCAGATGATGTTTCCCCGTTTGTCGGTAGAGATGCAAACAGAGTCCGGTAATTTTGTCTATTATGACCATAGCTCTTACATTGTGAACATCTACTTCGTCCACTACCTTCCCTAGCTGATGGAATCCTTTTCCTCTTAGGTCTTCCCACTTGACCTCGCTAACTTGGTGGAAAAACGACAATTTATTGAACGTCATCGGGGATGTCCCACTCACTAGGATGCCTAACCGAGTAAATGGGAACTCATATCCCTCCGCCCAAGATCGAGTCTTGTAATAGTCCGAGCAGAATTCAATGGCTGCACGTTTGCACTTACTGCCAAGGTAATGAAATCACAGTTGGCGAACAATGTAAAAATTCAATTCATCATGCATAATATAACAAAACATGATTGCTTATACCTTATTGCCACCATGGCATGCATGCAGGGGAGTAGATCGGACTGGAACTCACAGCATGAACACTCCTTGGTGGAGAGGTTCACGACTTTGTCCTTACTCCCGCCTATAACTTGAAACTCCACCCGATCGATTACTTGTATGGAAAAGTGACATGCTTCATTGAACCGTCTGTTCAACAGATAGGTAGCCCAAGGGCTGAGGGGCATGGTCAAATTCAATGCCTCATTATGCCGTTCATGGAACCAACGTTGAAACATACTTCTGATGCACTTGATCAACACTGTTATTGACATTTTTCTTGCATGCCTCAGGTAGGAGTTAATAAACTCCGCAGTGTTGGATGTCATTAGCTTGTATCGCCTTACTGGTGACCTTGCATGTGCCCATCTCTTAGGGCCTAATCTCATAAGGCTGTCATAAGCAGGTTTGCAAAGCTGTTTCAGCTGATTCATATGTTTATCAAATCAGCAACCCTATAGCAGTTGGCAACCAGGGTGAAAATCCCTGTAACATCTTTACGCTTGAACTTGTTTTTAACATTTTTCACTAAGTGGTAATTGCATAGACCGTGATGAGCATCCTTGTACACTTTCTCAACTGCATTCTTAATGCCAATATGCTAATCAGAAATGAACATTGCATTTTCAGGACAACCAATCGCACAACGCAATTGGTTAAGAAACCACGACCAAGACTCTTCGTCTTCGACGTGGCCAAGCAACATGCAAGTAGATATATCTACTCATTCTCATCTTTGCATATCGCCACAAATAGAATACCCTTGAATCTACCTTTTAGATGTGTGGCATCGATAGCGACTACAGGCCGCATTACAGCACTGAACCCCCGAATACATGACCCGAATGCCTAGAAACAATATTTGAATCGTTGTTCCCCATCAGTAGTGACACACGTGACAGTACCGGGATTTTCATGTTCCAACATATGGAAATAGGAGGGGAGGAGTTGGAATGACTCTTCCGGCAGATCGAACACAAGACTTTCCACATACTCTTTCACTTGCCAGGCCTTACCATATGGGCATTGCAATCCCCACTTGCGATTCATCTCTTCCATTATTTCCTTGGTCTTAATGGGGTTACACAATTTCCTTACACCCTGCTGAAGATAAGCTCACCAATTACCCTCGCGCTCACAGTTTGGTACCCACATTGCAAACCATCGACAGTACATGCGTGTACCTTCTGTAACGTCCAAAGTTGCCAATATTCTCCCTCAAGCAACTTCATTGCACGCAAAATAAACTTTCATGCCTTATCTTTATAACCAACCTCAAAACGATCGAGACATGACTTTTTAACTCTAAACTCAAAATGCTCTTTTAGTGCCAACATGCTCAAAGCTCGTTTCAATTCAGCCTTCGATAGAAACACTTTTTCGTGATATAAGTGGTCATCCATTGATCTGGATTCCTCACTCTCAACTGTTTGGAAGGATATCATATCTAGCCCAGGAATAATCCATTGACGAGATACCCTTGTATTTACCCTCTCTTGATCACTGTCATCAGGCGAACGAATGTCGTTTTCAAGTGCGATGGCATTCTCGTAAATAGCGTTCGCACCCTCAACATCTTCTAATTCAACTGTTCTGCCATGGTCATCCAACTCAACCTCTTCTAACACAACAGTTGTTGTATGATCTGTACTACCATCTGCATGATTGCAATCAGGAATGTTAGTTTGCTCAACCCTATCGACCTCTGAACGGCCTTCATGTCTGTCAATGTAATCATCTTCACAGTCATAACGTAACTCATCATTCTGATCCGTCGTCTCGTCCTCTTCAACATCATCTTCAATCTGATTAGATGCATCGTCATCGCTCATAAGCATCACAATGTTTTTTGCTAATGAAAATGGACTCAATGCATTTTCAAGCGACAGTTGTGTTTGTTGCAAAGTACCGAGTATTTCGTTCAATGCACATTTTGATTGGAATTGTGCAGACATCATTTGCAGACACCTCATGTGTGTGTCGGGCTGCTAAAACTCATGAGTATACATCAAAAGTGATTACCATGGTTGTTTGTTAGGAAATGCATGGTGTAGTATGTCAGAATAATTAACATTATGTTCTTGTTGATTACTATGTTGGATACCGTGCTCATGTGGAATATTGTTTGCATTTCCTGCCTTAACTGTCACAAACACAACAACTGCCCTCTCATCTCGCAAAATACTCGCTACATCTTCATCATCCTTGATAACTGTGCTCGAAACCCCTGCGACATGGTTGAGCAATACATGTAGCTCGATTTCATTATTATGTGAGTTGACCCCAACAACCTCTTCAACTTTGTAATGATAAATCACTCCTAACACCCCTCACTTATGTCTCACCACCTTTGTAAGTGTCATCGACCCAATGACCACCATATGTAATTATAAGCTTCACATTTGGCAGGCCGCTGATATTTAACAGAAAATAAGTGTCACAATCAGTCAATTTATAAAAAATAGCCCCTCAATGCATAGAAACCACTTATGCAATGCTTAAGTCACATTTGGCCGGCCGTAGAAATTTAACAAAAATTAAGTGTCGCAATGTCTAGTACACATTAATGCAATGCCTAATAACTAGTGAACAAACACCCCTAAACAAGAGGCGAATTACACAAGTCACGCACCCTCGCTCTCGCAATATATAACAACAGGTCACGTAATATATAAAAACTAGTAATGCAATCCTAAAAAACTACTGAACAAAAGCCTCAAAACGACACATGAATTGCACAAGTCACGTGCCACCACTCTCGCAATACATAACAACAGGTCACGTAATATATAAAAATCAATCACGAAACCCTAAAAAATTATTAAACAAAAGCCTCAAAACAACACATGAATTGCACAAGTCACACACCACCACTCACGCTACAACAGGTAACACAATATATAAAAACCAGTCATGCAAGCTTAAAAAACTACTGAGCAAAAGCTTCAAAATAACACATGAATTGCACAAGTCAAGTGCCACTACTCTCGCTACAACAGGTAACGCAATATATAAAAACCAATCACGCAAGCCTAAAAAACTACTAAACAAAATCCTCAAAACAACACATGAATTGCACAAGTCACGCGCCACCACTCTCGCTACAACAGGTAACACAATTTATTAAAGCCAATCACGCAAGCTTAAAAAACTACGGAACAAAAGCCTCAAAACAACACATGAATTGCACAAGTTACGCGCCACCACTCTCGCTACAACAGGTAATGCAATATATAAAAACCAGTCACGCACTGGCTAAAAAACTACTGAACAAAAGCCTCAAAACAACACATGAATTGCACAAGTCAGTCACGCACCGCCAAGCTCGCAACACCTAAGAATAAGTCACTCAATGAATAGTAAGCCTCTAAACAAGAGGTGAATTGCACAAGTCATGCACTACCAGTCTCGCAATACCTAATAATAAGTCAATCGATGCCTAATATCCACTCACGTTATGCCAACTTAAACAGTCACGTACTGGCCCAACGTCACGCAATACATAACAACACGTCACCATAGGTACTCTATTCCATATACATACAAACCACTCACGCAATGTCTCAACAGAAGATATGCATTGCACAATTCACGCACCGCGTATAACCCACTCTCCTAATACCTAATAATAGGTTACCCAATGCCTAACATTCAGTCACGAAGTTATTCAGCATAATATAACTTAAACGAAGAAAATAACTCAACAAAATGTGTGCTCAATGAAAATAAAAATTGCTATAAATTTTATTCAAATTTTATTAAAAAAACCCCCTCCGAAAATACAAGGAGATGATACAAAAAAAAAATGAACCATAGTTCATTTCTTCATAAGTTCATCTACTTTGAACTCTATCTCGACGAGAATCATTTCGTAGCTCAGGATGGCAGCCTCTAAGTCAAAAGTCCTTTGTATCAGGTTGTCGATGAGGACTTGCATCTCTTATTGGAATATGTGCAACAGATCCTTCACACTCAAGAATGTGTGCAACTGGTCCCTCACACTCAAAGGCACCTCCTCCTCTTCGGAGGCTGCCTCTTTCCCCTTCTCAACTCTTGGATCTTTGGAGATCATTTTTTAATTATCTGAGATTGATTAAAATAATTGAATTTGATTCAAATGGTTAATGGTTCCCTTTATTTATAGGCATGAAAGCTGACTCTTCATTTTCTATAGCCATATCAGTGCAATGAAGGGGGGCTGAATTGGTTATTAAGTACCTGTTTGGCTTGCCCTTTCATCTTATCTACCTCTTAAAAGCAAAAGCCAGGCCAAACATCATTTTCGAAGAAATTCTTAATCAAAAAGGATTTTAATGTTACCTCTTTTCTCTTTTCTAAGAAATTCGTTATCGTTTCTTCTTTTCTCTTTTTTTTTTTTTTAATTTAGGCATCATCGTAGACCAACCAAAATCTAATACTATTGCTACTATACAAGTCTGAATTTATATATAAACTTCAAGAATTACATTATAGCTTATTAGGTTATTGAAGATAATTAGTAGAGAATCACCTTCAGCATTAGGTAGCTAAAGTCACGCAATGCCTACAAATAGGTCACGCAATGCTCAACAAATATTCAGTCGCGTAATGCTTGTCACGCAACGCTAACAAATATTCAGTCACGTAATACCTATAAAGAACTCACACAATGCTCAACAAATATTCAGTCACGTATTACCTGTCACGCAATGCTCAACATATATTCAGTCACGCAATGCCTAGAAAGAACTCACGCAATGCTCAATAAATATTCAGGCACCTAATGCCAAATAAACAGGTAACGATTCCTAATATCCAGTCACACACCCTAATATCCAATGACTCAATGCCTAACAAATATTTACGCATTGCCTAAAAACTAATTGATTTCGCTACCCCTACCCAGATTTAAGTTTCCAAACTCATATAATTTACCCATCAACTTTTTCCTTCTATGAATAACCCTAAATAAACGCAAGAACCCATAACAAATACCTTGATGTCATCTCTGCACTTTGGGATCGTGAGAAAATTGGCTGCCGATATAGATCTCGATGGCGTTGGAAAGCTAGACGGAGGGATAGCTAAATCTAAATCGAGATTTAATTTTGAAATTCTAAGCTAAATGGCTGGAGAGCAGAAAGAAAAAAACTGAGACGCGCCTTCATTTGGATTAATTAGATTAAAGGGTATTCTTGTCAAGTTGTGCCAAAAATTGACTAAAAACAGTTAAAATTATAGAGACGGTCATTTTTAAAGTCACCTTACTATGAAGGTCATTTTCCACAATTTCCTCAAAAGAAAATTGATTCTACTTTACAGAAAATAGCACTTTTCAGCCATGAGTAATAAACTGGTTCAGCTTTTTCATGGAAATTCGAGGACAATTAAGAAAGGTACAAAGTTAAAATCTCAAGTTATGGAGAGAATGAGTCTGGCTTTGAGAATTAAAAAGTCAAATTGTAGAACACGAGTCACAGGGAGTTTCCAGAACATTTAAGGAATGCCACTTGAGCATTTCGATCCGATCTATTTATATATTTAAAAATGACGTGGGCACCCATTACAACTCGAATTTAATAATTAACAAAAAAAAATTTAATCATTTTTATGTATTTTATTATTCAAAAGTAAATTAATAAATTGAAAATAGATTTTATATTTAGACAATTTATAAATGAAAATAAATAATTTGTCAATTATAAATAAATACATGCGTTAAAAACTATTCTAAAAAATTAAAAGTAACGGATATCTTAAAATTATTGCCCATACCTTTACTCGAACGCATTTATAAGATACTCTAATCGTATTTAAATGCATTTGATAGCAACCAATACCTAGTTACATACTATCCATTGCCATCCCTATTTGACATGGATATTGAATAATAAGATAATTAAAATCCTTTATGTTATGAAAATTTATAATCACGACAAAGACGATAGCTGTGGTTATAATCATTTCTTTTCTTTTATTAATCATGCCGATATCAATCACAAATTAAAAGTATAAGTGGACCAAAAACACTAATAATAATGAAAAAATAAATCTTAAATATTCCACGTATATTTTTTTCCCATTAGGTAGTAGGGTGATAAAAGAATGTAAGTGACTAGAGACATAAGAAGTTAGTGCATCCAAAAGAAAGCTTTTGGTTGATTTGGCACTTGATTTGATGATACTTGATCAGTTAAAATCCGGTGAAATTTATTTATTTGTCACAAGAGAACAATTCGATGAAACATTGAGCAACTAGATAATAGATAAGACATTTATCTGGATTTCGTGTCTTTTAGCTAAAGCCTTTTATATTCATTTTTGGAAAAGCCTCCTAAGGTGACCATGATTTAGATAAGACACTGGCAAAAATCAATGCAGATGTAAGATATATCCGGTAACATATATTGCTCCAACTCCCCTTTTGTAGAAGTTTTTGCATCTTAATGCCCTGAAATCCATGCAATGTGAGAGGGAAAGAAATCAAACTCTTCTCTCAGTCTTAGACCATGGCTGATCTCGTCCCATATAAAGTTGACCCTTTGTAGTGCCATTAAAAATGGTTGGGAGAAAATTTCAAACTCTGGATCCAATTTGAAAGGAGAGTTTGAGATACTGGGGTTGGGCAAAAAGTGACGTAGTGGGAACCGAGTTAATAAGATTGAATAGTTTGGCGCTTGTCAACAACCAACCACATTTCACAATCTTCTATGACGTCACATTTTCTTCTTCTTCTTTCAATGGTGGGCTATAAATGGAGATGGTGAATGCCCTGGTTTAAGGCATCCCTCTCCGAATACTATGTAAATAACCAACTTTAATAATCTAACATATGGAACATGACTTTGCAGCTGAGGAGGCTCTTGAAACAACTGACGTTGGGACAGACGATGCCAAGTATGGTGGATATGAAGGCCGTGGAGGTTATGGAGGGTACGGTGGATACGGTGGCCGTAGTGGCTATGGAGGATACGGAGGGCGCGGTGGCTATGGTGGATATGGTGGACGTGGAGGGTCTGGAGGACGCTGCGCTTTCGGTTGCTGTCGTTCTGATTATTATGGAAGAGGTTGCCGCAGGTGCTGCTCTTACTCTGGCGAGGCAATCGATGTTGAAACTCATGGGGATCCTCACAACTAATGTAGCATTTGTACGAGTCTAAATAAATGGCACACCAAACCGTGCTTTGTTGTTTCCAATAATAAAATGCTTCCTTAGATATGGAGAGGAAGTATAAATGAATATAATTGTGCTTAATTATCTCTATTTCTATTGGTTCCTTGGCATGTTCCTTACCATCTCATGGGATTAAATTGCGCCATCTCTTTTGTTAATATAGAAAGCTTATGTTCTCACTTTTGGTGGAGGGCACCTCTTCACCATGTCAAGAAATGTATTTTACTTTTTGAAGATATATATTTGACTTTGCAATTGGAGCATTTAATTTAATAATACATACATTAAAGAGTTCTTATTCTTTGAAATAAATTAATTAATTAAAAAAGATTGTTATGAATACGTCATATTTATTGGGAAGGGAATAAAGTTGCATCCCGGCTCAAATTCAGACGTGATAAGAGCAATCAAAGCCTCGCTTAGTAAACAATGGGAGGTTAGCATACGTCATATTTATCGGGAAGGGAATAAAGTTGCAGACTACATGGCCAAGTCAGGCCTTGACTCAAGTTCTCCTTTTGTTACACATGATGGCCCACCTCTAAAGTGGCACATCTTTTGTTAAAGGATTCATTGGGAGTTGGCTCCTTACATATGATTATCCAATAAAGTGAGAATTCTTTCTTTAAAAAAAAAAAAAGATTGTTATGAATATATGTTTGAATGTCGATTGCACTCTCCAATCTTTAAATCTCTTTATATTCAATATTCCTATTTATGTAATTACATCCTCATCTTATTGCGTTTAAATAAGCTAATTTAGTCCAATCCTCTTTTTGCGTTCAAATAAGCTCCTCAACTCTTATTTTGAGTCACATAAACCTCTTTCACTAAGCGTTGATTAACTTTAACTTTCGTTAATCAACGATACAGTCAATAATTTTTATGTCATGGCAGATAACGTGGCATCAACATTGTTGACTAAGAATTAGGTTTTTTTTCTTTTCACCCATGCAAATGTCCAAAAATTATTTGTTAAGGATTTGAAACAAAGATTTAAAAACAAAAACAAAAAACTCTAATTGCTTTAAACTGATTACCATCGTTTCTTAACTGAAACAATACTTCCTACAAAATAAAACTAATCCAACTTTTCCATTTGAATTGAAGCCATTATTGCTTGATTGAAAAGTTGGTGTTGAGAAATTCGAGAATACCTATATACAATTTTGAGAAGAGGAAGAGTTAAGGTAGAACACACAATACTGAAACTAGCAAAGCAACACAATATTGTTCTGTAATAAAAAACAGGGTAAAATACCCTTACCCTCTTAAGTTTTTATCAAAATTACATGGAGGTCCATTAATTTTCAAAATAGACACTCCGTCCCAAGAGTGCAAATATCGTTAACAAAAATTGTGAAAAGACTAAAAAACCTTTTCTTTCTTTACTAATTTAAAAAATTATTATTATATTTTTAAAAAATATGTAAAAAAAAAGAAAGGAGCACTGATTGACGTTCCTCGGCTCCCCAAGGAAAAGGAGCACCGACCGGGATTGGTGCTCCTTAAAGGAGGGGAGCACCAAATGGAGTGCTCCCTTGGAAGCCTCGATCGAGCTCCTAAAGGGAGCCCTAGTGCTCCCCAGATGGAGAGCCTTTTTTTTTAATTAATAAAAAATAATAAAATTATATAATAATAATTATAAAAATTAATTAAGGGTAAAATTATCTTTTTATCCTTACCACATTAGTAGGTTGACGAAAAAACTAACAGCTGACTAACGAGTAAACTTATGTGTCCAACAAAAAATATTTTTTTGGGGAGAAGTGTCCATTTCGAAAACTAATAGACCTCCATGAAATTTCAATCAAAATTTCAAAAGACAAAAGTTTTTTACCCAAAAAAAAGGTCAATCCTTCTCTTCTCTTCGTTAGAATTTGTAAGGGAAATTTGATGGTATTGAATTTTATTTAGTAACAATAATCAATTCTCTCTCCACATCTTTTACAGTTTTTGCAAATTCAAGACCACCTGTAGAACAACTTTTAGAAGAGGAATAAGAATTGTAGATAGGGAGAGGACATTCTAACTATAAGGTATGTTGGGTTTAAAGAATGTTGAAAAAAACGAATATTTGTTTGTGAATATTTATTTGTTTAGGCTATTTGAATACATGGTTGTCTTATGCAATTAGATTTAGATTTTTTTCTACTTTTTGTAATTGTGTGACAGTACTCTGTTTGTTAAATTACCTTTTCTGCTTATGTTAGAGGTCCCTTCTGCCAACTGTAGAAGTTGTGTGCTGTAATTTGCATATGGTCCACTTGTTTATTCTTAAGTTTTAGTCTACACCAAATAAACCATTGAGCTTTTATCCCACATAAGACCTTGTAAATGCTAATTATAGGAATTTATATCCTAATATATAAAATGGGTCTTATGCTTTTCTTTTAAGTGTATAAAATGGGTTTTATGTTGAACTTGTTTAAAGGAAGATTAACAATCATTTTATCTAAACAAGTAGAACTGGATCTATTTGTTTATTAGGGTAATATGAATTTAGTTAAGTCTTCAATTGGCATGGCTAAATGAGGTTGGCTAGGATTTGTAAATAAGATGATGTAAGTCTATTTTTCTTTTTGCCTAGGCTATATATGATGGTGTATTCTAGAATGTTACTATTGCCCAATGGCTAATACTATCGATAATAAAAATAGAGTTTGTGTTATAATATTCTTATTCTCTACATTTACAGGTTTTATTTGAGTTATGAACAAAACATTTAGGAGGCATTTTATAATGTATTTTTTCCTTTCTTAGGCACCTTGTTTTTATCTATAGCATGTGTTTGCCGATTGTATAATTGTTACATATTTCCATATTTTATTTGAGTTCTAAAAAGCTAAGAAGCTTTTTAATGTATTTCTCTCATATATTTCTTTTTGAAAACAAAAATTTAAGGCCTCTTATTTCCATAAGGTCAAAGGAATATAAACTTTGAAATTGGGAATAACTTATCAGCATATGTATCTCTGCACTGCATTCAACAACAACTTGACAAACCATGACACTAAGTTGTAAAATACTTCAAGCACAACTATCATCAGCATATGAGTAAATTCCTCGAAGATGTTTCTCCTCGTGTTGACTATGATCATTAAAAGAAGCGTGGCTCCATGATACTCCCTAATACAAGCAAAGTTTTTCAAAAATTTATACCTTTGTTTTTTTAGTGTCGATAAGTTTAGAGTGCAACTAGTTCACTTACTAAACTAATAGAAGCAGGGGTTTTAACTTTGGCTTTCAAAAAAAAAATACCAATAGCTAGTGTTAAAATTAATGTTTCATTTTACTCATCTCAATCACGTGTGAGTCTTAACTCTCAAGAATGTTAAATGTTTCACGTGAACAAGTAAAATTTGATTTTTCTTGAAAGATTGCCTTATCTGTCTGTAGGCTCTATATGTTATCCTTGAGGTGTTGATGATTAGGTTAGCTTCTTGTAGACATTAGATATGCCATTTTGTTTCCAACTATTTTTTAGATATTTGCTTTAATTGTAAGCCTTTTTGGCCTAAAAGAAATATGTTATGGGTTGTTGTTTTATGCATCAATTAATATTTTATTTTGGGAATGTGTTGTTGGTGTTTGTGCTTCATATGTAATGAATTGTAAATTCACTTAAGCCAATGTACAAAGCTATAAAAACACTATAGTAGATTTTTTTTTTCTTAAAGGACATTCAACATGTGGAAGATATAGTTTCTTGAAATTGAAGAATTAAGTCGTTTAAATAAATTAAGGACATTGGGAAAAATGTAACCATGCAAATTAAGTTTTGTATTTTATGTTTAATTTTCCAACTATGTGGATTATAAGTGGAAAAATGCGGCTAGCCAAACATGTTTTTTGCCTTGAATAGTTTCTCTTTTTTATTTTAACTCATATGAAGACTCGTCTATTTTTATTTTATTACTTTTGTTCATTCAATTCCTACACCATCTTGAATTGTTGAATACATGCATAGAGGTTTTCTAGATACATTTTCAATCTCAAAGCATTACTCAGTGACACCATAATCTTGGATTCTTAGTGCCTTAATTATATGATACACCAAGTTTTCTTTCCCTTATGTCTTCTAACTTTAACCATATTTTTTTCCTTTTCTTCATTGGTTTTCCTTTCTTATTATAATTATATTTTGCATGTATTTTGACTGAAAATTTTGTTTTATTATATGCAATATGTAAGATGAACCTAAGGTGATATATGTTATCAAAATTTTCCATGGTGGTAATTTCATATACGATTTGGAAACTTCATATGTAGATGGCAAGTGAGATATTTTTCAGGTAGACCTTGATAGGTTATCTTTTCTTAATATAGAAAATTTTGTGAGAGAACTAAGTTATATGGATCTACCCTTCATTTACCTTAGGGTTCTTGGATTTGATTTCCCCCATAGTTTGACATTGATAATATGATGATCCAACTATTCTTGAATTGGAATTGTTTTTTCTTTTACTATAATATAAACAAATGTAAGTTGGACTAATTGTTCCTAATTTTATATGTGAAACACAAGCACATGTTGTCACAATATGTTAATGCCACTTACATTATCACACTATCATTATTACAAAGAATTTTGTTCTATGATGAGCCTTGATTTAAATTACTTATGCAAAAATTGACTTGTAAGTGATTTGTTTGAAATTAGCTAAGCGAAGAACAAAATGCAATATATGATGGTGGATTTGTTACCACACAAAGTATTGCCCAAAATAGTGTTGGTCCCAAGTAAATGTGCTAGAGGGGGGTGAATAACAACTTTTGGCTCTTACTTAAATTGGCTTTAAATTGAGGGCAAGTTTTAAGATCAATAATGACTAGTTCGATGCAAGATAAAGGAATGGTTTAAGAAGGAATGAAAAAGAAAATTAAAATTAGAGTAGACAATACTCAACAATTTATAGTGATTCGGTCAAAAATCTACATCCACTACCTTGATTGTTCAACCAAGGATTTTCCAAATCAAATCACTAAAAATGGTGGAATTCCCAAGCTCCCACCAAGCTTTACAATGGCTTTTAGTAGGATCAGCCACAACCTTTACAATGGTTTTTCACGAGATCAACTAAAACCCAAAACTAACTTTTCCTAGGATGAGTTAGAACCTATACAACCAATCAAGCAACCCAAGCTTAAATTAACTCCTTAGAGTGACTCACTCACTCTAAGTATACAAGGATAAGAGAAATAAAAGTGCACCTATGATCACTAACCTTATCTGAGTGGTACAAAGTGAAGTGCTTAAATTTGTCATAAGGATAGGAGTGAAGTGCAGAATGTATGCAGAGGATTTTTGCTATATTTGAGCTCTTTTTGATCTTGGAAGCACCAAATCTTGTTCTTAGTTGTTGGGAAGGGTTTTTATACTTGAAGAAACAACTCTGCTGGATGTTTGATAGATTCTGACCGTTGGAAATAGTTTGGATTTGGTTCTAGCTATTAATCTGTCTTCTAGCTTCAAATTTAAATTTTCAGACAGAGAGCTCTTAGTCGACTAACATACTTCTTAGTCGATTAAGTTGATTCTATCTTTTGATCTAGTTTTAAGCAGTAAGTTCTTAGTCGACTAACAATTCCTCTTGGTCGATTAAGTCATCCCTATCTTTGAACTAGCCATCTTTATTTTTGAGTTTAATTGACTAACTCCCTTGATTATCTAACTAAATGGCTTCTGTTTTGCGGCTTCAAATGTAGCTCCTCATTCTTATGAGTTTTGATATTCCCTTTTTAGTGATTAATTATTATTAGCATACATTTTTGATCCTGCACACTAAAGTAGCAAAGTTTCATTATCATCAAAAACTAAAGGAGCTAACAATTTCCCCATTTTTGATGATAACAAAACATTCCTTGATTAACGACATAGTGTCTACTAGTTTCCTTTTATTTTGCACAAAATGAGGGTTTTCTCCCACTGAGTGAGTGCTCTGCCTTAGAGTATGCATGATTTTATTATTCACTTTAGCAGGTTTTATTACTTCTTAAAAAAATGATAGATATATATATTCAGATATCATTAATAACTGTCTGTCATATTATTTCCAGACTTTATTCATTCCAAACTAAATGCCATAAACCATCCAACAAAAATATCAGTATTCATACTCATTCTCAACCAAATTCCATTCACAATATCATAAGAAAAATTAGTTATCAGCATAACAGTCCAATATCAATACCCAATCTTTAAACAACAGCAGTCAAAATAACATAAATATCAAGAATATCATAACAAAAATTAGTTATTAGCATAACAGCCCAATATCAGTGCCCAATCTTTAAACAGCAACAGTCAAAATAACATAAATATCAAGAATAGATTTAAATGTTTAATCATCAGCTTACAATTTTCAACACAATAACATAAACAGCAAAGTCAAATTCAAATGTTCAACTATCAGCAAAACAAAAATAGCTTAATCATCATAATTAGAGTTCCTAAACTGCCCCTTGATCATTTTTACCTTCTATCTCCCCTAAGCTTCCTATTTCTCCTAAGCTTTCTATTATGTTCTCCCTTTTTTTGTCATCAGCAAATAGGGGTGTTCAATTAGTTTTTGAAGAAGCAGAAGGTGTAGACTCATCAGTGCCAAAGTAAACATTAAGGGGTTTAAGAGAAAGTTCAGGTGATGGTCTTTTGGGTGAGGCTTCAGGGGAAGATTGGTCTGAAATTTGGAGTGGATCTTGAGTAGAAGATATGGTTGAGGGTTTGGCTTTTTCAACTATCCTGGAAGACATTTTTTTCTTGAGGAATTTTGTTTTTGTTGCCATGGTCTTCTTTCCTTTACCAGGAGGTTTAGGTTTCTCTTGTGTTGGTGCAGCAACTTTTCCTTTTTCTTTACCAGATTGGTCAGTCTGCCCTGTAGTGTGCATTGTCTCAAGGGATGCTCTGACAGATGCAAACTTTGAGCTTTAGCCTTTGCTGCTTCTTTTTCTACCTGTTCTTCTCTAACCATTTGATGGAAAACATCCATGATTGAAACTTCCTCAAAGTTAGGTGGAGATGGCTATTCTGGCTATGGTTCATGATGGGATAGAGAATTTTCAAATGGGCCAAGCATTTTAGTGCCTTGATCGAATTCATATTTATTTTGAGGCTCAGAAGTGGGAGATTTCCTTGGTTGAACTGATTCTAGTTCATGACCTTCAGGCTGGAAGGCAGGACTTTCAACAGCTTGTTCTGCTGGTGCTGGGCTTGCTGTTGCAGAAGTGTCTTCAATTGCAAGACTAGCAGGTGATTTTCCTTTTTCTTTCATCAAGTTTTCTAGCCCTTTCAACTTGTCCTCAATTTTTTGAAATTTTATTGACTGATCAGTGAGTTTTCCATCGATCTTCATTAGCAAGTTCAAAATCATTTCATTTTAGATCTGGGAAGAGGCTGCCTTTGTCTAAGCAAGGATTGCAGAGACTTTGGGGGCCTTGACAAACTTTTCTCCCTTAAGTTTGTACCCCATCTTTGGAAAAAATTCCTAGGTAGATTGCCTAATCCCTACTTTTTACTTGATCATTCTCATATCTTGAGCTCTATATCTTTTTTTTCTTCACTAATGAGGTGATTATGTACCCATAAGGCAGATTTACTTTATCAATTTGACAAGCTCCTCTCATCCTTTGGATCATGAATCGGTCTAAGTTGAGTGGAGCAGCATTGAAGGCATGCTCCATCAGCCACATGTCCTAAAGACTTACGTAGCTGAAATTGCCACTTCTCCCATGAATATTTGTAGTAATGAAGTAATGCAAAATTCTAATATAAGGACTTTTGATTAAATTGGCATAACTTCTGGATGAATTTTTTTTTCTTTCCTGTGATTATTTCCCACAGAGATAAAGGATCATAATTTTCAAGAATTTCATAATCACCCTCTTCACATTCAATTTTGAGCAGACTTCTTAAATCTGTAGCAGTCACCATAAACTCTTTTCCATTTAGGAAGACATTCAGACCATCATTAATGAAATCCTCAAGATCCTCAAGTTCATTCTCATCTAATGCTAAGCTTGCATAAAATTCCTTTACAAGGCTAGCACTATAAGTTCTGTTCTTAAAAGTGCTAAATTTCTTCAATTTCATTTCCTCAAAATAATCAAATAAACCTATTTGAATTTCAGGGGTCTCTTCAAAGCTATCCTAGTCAATAAATTTTTCACATGTAATCGGAGCATTTTCTATCTTCTTAAACCTATCCTCATGAGCTTTATTTCTAAACTTTGAGGACGAAATATTACCTTTCTTGGAGGATTTTCCTTTCTTTTTCTTTTTCTTTGATATGTGTTTCTTCTTTGTCTATTTTTTCCTAGTTTTCTCAACCACAGAAGTGGACTCAACTTTCTTCTTCTTCTTCTAAATTTCTGCAGGTGGATTCTCTTCCATAGGTTGTTTTCCCTTCTTCTTTTCTAGAGCACTGTTGGTTAATGTGGTTTTGGCTATTTTAGTTTTGAACAATTTCAGGCGTAGGGTTTCGTGAGTTTAAGAAGGAAACAGTTCAGTTTCAAGAGGGTCAGTTTCAGATGAGAGAAAATGAAAAGAGAATGAGTTAAGAGAGATTAATCGTTCTAAAAAATACTGACAGTCTCCCCCTCTTTAAATATGGTTTGTAACCCTCTCTTTCAAAATTTAAAAATTTGCCTCTCATTTTTTTTATTTTTTCAGTTAAACGATTTTTCCCTATTTTTCTTCACCCGGTAGGCTGTCTTTGTGTCCTTTTACTATTTTATTCATTCTATCTGACTGAGTCTTATTATTTAAGAAAACATAATGTTCTTAATTGATTAAGCAATTCTCTTAATCAACTAAGTACCTACTTTCTTATGAATGAAAATTTTCACAAATTTTCTAAAGATTCTGTACATTAATCATTCCTAGATTTCTCCTAATTTCACAGAATCTTTCCTCATTCAGGGGCTTGGTGAATATATTAGCTAATTGTTGTAAAGTGTTAACAAACTCAATCTTAATGTCTTCTTTCATCACATGGTCTCTAATAATGTGATGTCTAATTTCAATATGTTTGGTCCTAGAGTCCTAGACAGGATTCTTTGAGATGTTGATGGCACTTGTGTTATCACAAAATATTGGTACATTATGCATTGTTACTCCAAAGTCTTTTAATTGTTATTTAATCCACAAAATCTGAGCACGGCAACTACTTAAAGAAATATATTCAGCTTCAGCTATCGAGAGTGCAACAAAATTATGTTTCTTACTTGACCAAGACACAAGCATCCTTCCTAGAAATTGACAAGTTCCACTAGTACTCTTTCTATCTGTTTTACTTCCAACAAAGTTTGCATCTGAATATCCAATAAGACTAAATGATGATTCTATAGGATACCATATTCCTAAAGTTTGTTTATCTAAGAGGTATCTAAAGATTCTTTTAACATCAGTCAAGTGTGATTCTTTAGGTTGTGATTGAAACTGTGCACACAAGCATACACTGAATTAAATATTAGGCCTGCTAGCTATTAAATAGAGTAATGATCCAATCATACCTCTATAGAGCTTGTGATAAACAATTTTTCCTTTTTCATCAGCATCAAGTTTTGCGGATGAACTCATTGGTGTGCTAATTGATTTCAACTTTAGCATGTCAAATTTTTGCAACATGTCTTGAATGTATCTTTCTTGGCTGATGAAGATTCCCTCCTCACTTTGTTTGATTTGAAGGCCAAGGAAGAATTTCAATTCACCCATCATGCTCATTTCAAATTCACCTTGCATTTCTTTAGCAAAGTTCTTGCACAAGTCCTATTAGTAGCACCAAACACAATATCATCCACATAAATTTGAACAATAATTAAATCGTTCATGCATTTCTTAATAAACAATGTTGTATCAATGCTTCCTCTAACATACCCTTTTTCAACTAGAAACTTTGAAAGCCTCTCATATCAAGCTCTAAGAGCTTGTTTCAATCCATATAAAGCCTTATTTAGTTTAAAGACATAATCAGGCTTTTCAAAGTCTTCAAATCCAGGGGGTTGTTTAACATAAACTTCCTCTTGGATGAAACCATTTAAAAATGCACTTTTTACATCCATTCGGAATAATTTGAAGTTCATGAAACATGCAAATGCAAGCAATAATCTAATGGCTTCTATCCTAGCAACAGGAGCAAATGTTTCATCATAGTCAATGCCTTCCTCTTGATTATACCCTTGAGCCCCTAGCCTAGCTTTATTCCTAATAACATTTCCTTACTCATCTACCTTATTTCTAAACTCCCATTTTGTGCCTACAATGGGATGATTTAATGGCCTAGAAACCAATGTCCATACGTGGTTTCTCTCAAATTGATCAAGCTCTTCTTGCATGGCTAAAATCTAGCTTTCTTATTTTTCTGCCTCTTCAAAACTTTTAGGCTCAATTTGTAAGATGAAAGTGTGAATTCATATGTTTCTCTAATTCCTCTCCTAGTTTTGACTCCTTGAGAAATATCACCTATGATTTGCTCTTGTGGATGATCCTTGATATACCTCCAGCTCTTTAGAAGATCATTGTGTTGATTTTCAGTCCTTTGAAAGGTCTCTATGAGTGGAGGTTTTGTTTCTCTTCCTAGGGAATTTTCTTCATTGGTTTTCTTCTCACCTAAGCTCATTTCTTCCATTTGTCTTTCAAGGTCATCTATATCATTTTCATCAGTAGGAATTTCCTTTTGCAAGGCATTGGATTCATCAAAAACTACATTGATAGACTCCTCAACAGTTAAAGATCTTTTGTTAAACACTCTATAAGCTTTTGAGTTCAATGCATATCCTAGAAATATAGCCTCATCACTCTTAGCATCAAAATTTCTTAAAGGATGTTTTTGATTGTTCAACACAAAGCATTTGCATCCAAAGCTTATAAGGTAAGAGATGTTTGGTTTTCTACCTTTGTATAGTTCATATGGGGTTTTTGATATCATGGCCCTTATTGAGACTCTATTAAGGATGTAAGCTGCTGTGTTGACAGCTTCTGCCCAAAAGTACTTTGGTAGATTGTTTTCACAAAGCATGGTTCAAGCCATTTCTTTCAAGGTTCGATTTTTTCTTTCTACAACCCTATTTCGTTGAGGTGTTCTAGGTGCTGAGAAATTATGATCCGATCCCTTTTGATTACAAAAGTTTTCAAAATCATCTCCCTTAAATTCACCTCCATGATCACTTCTAATGCTAACTATAACAAGTCTTTTTTCATTTTCAACCTTCCTACAATGATTGGTAAAAGCAGGTAGAGCATCATTCTTATGAGCAAGAAAGTATACCCAAGTATACCTAGAGTAGTCATCAACTATCACAAAGCCATATGATTTGCCTCCTAGGCTAGTTGTGCTAATTGGTCCAAATAAATCAATGTGCAACAATTCAAGAGGTCTAGAGGTGCAGACAACCTTCTTGATTTTGAAGATGTTCTAATTTGTTTACCTAGTTGGCATGCAACACAAATTTGATCATTCTCAAATTTAAGCTTAGGCAATCCTATAACTAGATTTTTTCTTATCAATTTTAAGATGGTATGCATGCTCACATGTCCAAGTCTCCTATGCCATAACCGGCCATCATTTTCAACATTTGCCACAAGACATGTTTCACAATTAATCTCAAGGCCTTCAAGAAATATAACATACATATTCTTAATTCTTTTTCCTATGAATGAAACTTTGTTAATACTTATGTCTATCCCTTCACATTTATTTGAGTCGAAGCATACCTTAAAACCTTTATCACATAATTGGTTGATACTTAATAAATTGTGTTTCAATCCTTTAACCAACAACATATGACTAATTTGAGTTTGAGAGTTCTTACTAACTGTTCCTATGCCATGAATTCTACATTTTGAATCATCACCAAAGGATACGGTACCTCTCTTTTTCTTATCTAGCTGAGTAAACAACATTTTGTTTCTAGTCATGTGCCTTGAGCAGCCACTGTCCATATACCAAGGCTACTTCTCCTTTAGTTGAACTCTTAAACATGTGTCTTTTAGGTTCAACTCAACCTGCAAAACAAATTTTCAGTTTTTCTTAATAGGTACTTATACCTTGATGGGTTTTTGAAGGTTAGCAACAATATAGGATCCTTTTGGAAACTAAATCTTTCTTGTTTTCTACATGCTTCTTTTTCTATAGCAATCATAGGATAAATGACCAATTCTATCACAAATATAACTTCTAGATGATACCTTATCAGAATTTTTCTTAAAGTATGTATTTCTTCTTGAAGTTTCTTTTCTCATATTTTTAAGAGCAGCATTTTCTTCAATTGCTTTTTGTAAAGCATTAGTTCTATTTCCCAATTCCAATTTTAGAATTTCATAATCTATTTTTGAATGTTCTATTTCTATTTGAAGAATGTTTCTTTGTTCAAAAACAGAATTAAAGTCATGTCTAATCTTTTCTAAATCTGTCTCAAGAGATGCAGTCTTTTTCTTTAAAATCTTGTATTTTGAAGCAAGTTTTTCAAATTCATCATAAAGACATTTATACTCTTCTTGAAGTTCATCAATAGAAATATCACAAGGAGTTGAAGATACCTCGAATTCATCATCCCTTGCCATCATACATAAATTTGCTCTTTCTTCAGCCTTTTCTTCTTCAGCATCAGAACTTGAAGTATCACTATCTGACCAAGTTGTAGCCACCATTGCCTTATTCGATTTTTTGTTTCTCTTTGGCGTTTTTTCCTTTAGCAAGGGGCATTCTGACTTGAAGTGTCTTGGCTTCTTGCATTCAAAGCATATAAGCTCTTCCTTCTTGTTAGACTTGTTTTTATCTTTGGTTCTCCATAAAGAGCCTTAATCTCTTTTATACCTTCTTTTAGCCAATCTCCAGTCTCTTTGGCCCATAAGCTTTCTAAACCTTCTTGCAACCATAGCCAGTTCCTCATCATCATCACAAGATAGACTATCTAATTCTTCTTCAAGGATGCTCGCTTTTAAGGCAATGTTTTTCTTCTTTTTCTTGGCTTCTCTCTTGTCTTCTTCTTTCTCTTCCTTCTGTTCCAGCTCATGAGTGAGAAGAGACCCACAAATTTCATCAAGGGTTATGACATTTAAGTCCTTGGCTTCATGAATGGCAGTCACCTTTGGCTTCTAATTTTTAGGTAGGCTTTTAAGAAATCTTTTGACAATTTCATGTTTGGGAATTGATTTGCCTAGTTGACTAAGTTTATTTGTAATGTTTGTGAACTTATCTAACATATTGGTGATATCTTCACAAGGTTTCATCTTAAACATCTCATAGTTGTGGGTTAAAAGAGCTATTTTGGACTCCTTGACTTGTGAAGTCCCTTCATGAATAATCCTAAATTTTTCCCACAATTGTTTAGTTGCGGTACAGCTTGACACTTTATTGAATTCAGTGGGAGTTAAAGCACAATGCAGTGTATTGATTACTTTGAAATTTGTTTGGACTTTTTGGATTCAGCTTCGGTCCATTCAGACCTTGGCTTAGGAATCATCTCGTTGGTCACTACGTTTAAGGTTGAGGGATTAAAGGGTTCATCAGTAATGATATCCCACATCTCACAATCTATTGCCCTTATATATATTGACATTCTAGTACTCCAATAGGGGTAATTTGAGCCATCAAATAGAGGTGGTCTATTTCTTGATTGTCCCTCAGCAACTACTGATTTTTGAATAGCCATTAGGATCTCCCTTAGGATGTTAAGCCTTGACAAAAAAGGATAGGCTCTGATACCACTTGTTGGTCCCAAGTAAATGTGTTAGAAGGGGGTGAATAGTACTTTTTGGCTCTTACTTAAATTGGCTATAAATTGAGGGCAAGTTTTAAGATCAATAATCACTAGTTCGATGCAAAATGAGGGAATGGTTTAAGAAGAAATGAAAAAGAAAATTAAAATCAGAGCAGACAATACTCAACAATTTATAGTGGTTCATTCAAAGACCTACATCCACTACCTTGATTGTTCAACCAAGGATTTTTCAAATCAAATCACTAAAAATGGTGGAATTCCCAAGCTCCGACCAAGGTTTGCAATGGCTTTTAGCATGATCATCCACAACCTTTACAATGGTTTTTCACGGGATCAACCAAAACCCAAAACTAACTTTTACTAAGATGAGTTAGAACCTATACAACCAATCAAGTAACCCAAGCTTGAATTAACCCCTTAGAGTGACTTGCTTACTCTAAGCATACAAGGAGAAAAGAAATAAAAGTGTACTTATAATCACTAACCTGATCTGAGTGGTACAAAGTGAAGGGCTTAAATTTGTTACAAGGATAGGAGTGAAGTGCAGAAGGTATGTAGAGAATTTTTGCTATATTTGAGCTCTTTTTGATCTTGGATGCACCAAATCTTGTTCTTATCCATTGGGAAGTTTTATACTTGAAGAAACAACTCTGATGGATGTTTGATAGATTCTGACCGTTGGAAACAATTTGGAGTTGGTTCTAGCCGTTAATCTGTCTTCTAGCTTCAAATTCAAATTTTCAAACAGAGAGCTCTTAGTCGACTAACATACTTTTTAGTCGATTAAGTTGATTCTGTCTTCTGATCTAGTTTCAGGCAATAAGTTCTTAATCGACTAAAGATTCCTCTTAGTCGATTAAGTCGTCTTTGTCTCTCAACTGGCCATCTTCATTTTTGAGTTTAGTTGACTAACTCCTTTGATTATCTGACTAAGTGGCTTCTATTTTGCAGCTTCAAATGTAGCTCCTCATTCTTATGAGTTTTGGCATTCCTTTTTTAGTGATTAATTTATTATTAGCATACATTTTTCATCCTGCACACTCAAGTAGCAAAGTTAGACATCAATGAATGAAAATGTTTTATTATCATCAAAAACTAATGGAGTCAACAAATAGTCCATAGTCAAATGTTCAAAAGGTGAATTATATATAATCATAATTTATAACTTGGAAAGATGTGTCTGATTGTATTTTGCACAAGAGAATTATATATGTTCAACTTATTTATGAACTTTGTTCAACTACCTTTCATTGAATTTTGTAGAAAACATCAAATGTCCAATCCACTAGTAGTAGCTCGTCAAGGACAGGGAAAGAAAAGGTACCAATTGACAATACTGTTCCAAATAAACCACATACTAGAGAAAGAAGGAAAATATTTAAAGGTTTTAGTATTTATACCAATCCATACACTAGTGAACAATTGTGGAATGTAAGTAAATGTTACAATTGTTAATTCTTATAAGTATTTTGTTTACATAATGTTAAATATATATGTTCTTGTGCATCTTGGAAGGCTTAGTCAATAGACCTTTTCAACAAAGCAAAAAATTGGAGTAACTGATCCATCCACCTATGATCATGTTTACAAAGGTAATGGATTTAGGTGGAAAGGAAATAAAGGAATGTCATCCAAGAAAGTTCAAGAGCAAAGGGATGTCATGGTGATCAATAGGGGGAAAAAACATGTGAAATTTCATACATTGGAATTCAAGGTAGTCAAAATGCACCTTCAAATATAGAATAATGATTTATTTTCTTTTTTAAATATAAAATTATGCTTTTTTTTATTGATGTGTTCCTTTTCAAAAGAACATATTAATTGTATTTAACTTAACTGGTTCTTTTTGTAAGTGATATGCATGATATTCACCATACTACAATAATAGGTTAATCAAGTTTATGGTTCAATTATTTTAACTCTTTGGAATTTGATTCTCCTCTCTTAGAAGTATGAATAGTCCTCGATTGAATACTAGTTACTCATCAAAGTATCAAGTAAATTTCCATATGTTGAAAAAGAAAATGTCAATTTCCATCTTGATGTACTCTATTATAAGTGCTTAGATTACAAAATATAAAGCCATAACAAGTAAACGTCATCCCAAACCCTTTTTCACTTTTTTATGTTTCATTTTCTTTTCTTTTTTTTAAATAGATATCTTTTATTTTAATTTATTGATATACGATATTGTCACGACCCGATACTCCCTTCGAGCCCCTGACATCCGCTGCGATGTCTCAAGAGACATTCATTAGCCGAAATGTCAACCGAAACCTTGCAAGGCTCTCGCATCAGTTTTACATCTCTTCTGTGAGCAATAGTTACTAAATATCATGTTTTAAGAGAATATAAACTATTTTTAAATCAAAACAAACAAAAAAATAATTTCTACCACACAGGGGTATTTTGGTCATTTTTACCCAAAAATTTTGAAACTTGGTAAAAATACAGCATATGATTGAAAAATATACATTTCTTATCTAAAAATAATTTTAGTAATCTAAATCATCCATTTAAAATGAAATTATGGCAAATCAAACTAAATAAAAATATTAAATAAAATATTCTATTTTCTTATAAAACAATATTTATAGAACTTTGCGTAAATAATTTTTATAGCGTAAAAGCAAAATAAATTCATACATACAGTGGCACACGTAGCCAGGTATACAAAATATTCTACAATGACATGTGAACCCCATAATAACCGTAAATATACAAGACTGTAGACCTTCGATTTCTAAGGATGCAAATTCGAAAGCAACCCTCGACAAAATTGGCTGTCTACAGATTGTCCTGAGCCTGAAATGGATAAAAAGAAGGGGTGAGTTTTTACAAACCCAGTGAGTAAGCAAAATTCACCTATAACATCTAAAGCCGAGTAAATTAAGACAATTAAATCATCCCATCATAATATAGTTCATAACATTCAAAACTCATTTCAATTCTTATAAAACAATTACATTTCATCAAAATAATCAACAAGGCTTATGATTCTCTTAAAAACTTAGCTTGTGCCAAAACTCATACTCAGTAACACCTTGGCCCAAGCATCCAACCGAGTCCGCCAAGGATGTTAAACGACATATACCCATAAAACATATTTTTACTTTTAAAATATAGCCATTCCTTGGCGTTGGTTGAGGTTCATCCTCACGTGGTGATTCGGTGTGAAGTGAACTCTAAACTTACCTTAAGAGATACCCTCCGCGCCTCTCGTACTAAGGTAAAATATAACAGGGTTTACCGTGCCCCTCTAATAGGTCGGTCCACAGAAACCCGCCCACTGTAGTAAGCTAAATACATAACCCACCAAATCAATAAAATTTCGGCAGCATAACATGGCTAATATAGTACTATCCAATCTGTCAATGTAAGACAAAACAATTTATATAATTCACAAAACCATAATTTCAGCCATTTATGCTACCACAATTTCATAAGCCATCAATTCAAATCATGTATATATATAATACGAATGTATAGCCTCCACTTACTCTATTTCGAAAATCAACATTTAGTTTCAGAATAATTTATAAACCTCATTCATTTAACCAACATTTAAAATGTAAAACATAATAATTTGCATATTAAGTGCCTTATTCTTTAAAATCTTAAAACAAGTATAAACCACTTTAGATAATTAAGATGAACATCTGATTACTCACAATAGCAGGAGTTTGGAGTACTCTTATTCTTGGTCCTCGGGCACAATATCTTTACCCTTATTAGAGGGCTGACCACCTATACATAATACACGACACGTAATTCAATAAATTTGTGCCAAACTATTATAAAACTATTTCAGGCTCTATATGAATGCATGACATTGAATGAGAATTGTCCGAATAATTACTTAAGACGGTGTTCTACATGGGTTCAATTATGATCGGACTAATATGGCATTCAACCTAACTCGCACTATGCCTTGTTTAATTAGCCAAAACATCCAATTCAACTCCAAATATCTTCATTACACTTCCAATATTCCAAATACACCAAAGTACCTCAATGAGCTTAATTGTGACTTAATTCACCGTAATCAAAATTCATTCCGATTTCGATATCCGATACCATAAATCATCAATTCCTAGCTAAATAACATGATTTACAACCAAATCCATCATCAACATGCCTTATAGAAAATTCAGCCAAATGAGGGTGGTTGAAGAACATGTGATTTTGTCCTCATGGCTTTGACAAGTGTCATGGTGGTGTAAAATTCCAAAACTTCCAATTTTGTCCTCATGGACACTTAAAATGACCGTTTTGCCCCTATGTTTAGAAAAATGTCAAAATTAAAATTTTTCACTTCTCAAATTCAAATAATGCTCTAATTAATCAAATTTAGTCAAAATATCATCCAACATTCCAATTTTGCCCCTAGGGTGCCAAAATGACCATTTTGCCCTTATGCTCAGAAAAATACCGAAATTAAAATTTTTCACTTCTCAAACTCAAATTATGTTCTAAATAGTCAATATTGATTAAAAACTTCTTCCAACATTCCAATTTTAACCTCAGGTGGCAAAATGACCAATTTGCCTCTAGGTCATGAAAATTCCAATGACTCCAAATCGGTCCTCGAACTCCGAATCACCATTTTAAGTCATTCTGGGGTTTTAAAATTCTCAATTTCATCTTAAAATCTCTATTTGGACTAGTTCGAGGCTTAATTCAACTTAATTGTACCATTTGGTACAATACCGTCCTTTAACGATTTTCAAGGTACCCAAGTAAGCAAACATTCATTCTTATGTAGGAATGGCATAATAAACATATTGTAGAGCTGTGCTTGACAGCACTACCCCCCTTAAAATAAAATTTTGACCTCAAAATTTCATTTACTGAACTCAGAGAAAAAGTGAGGGTATTGTTTTCTTATCTAATGCTCGACTTCTTATGTCCTCCCCTTTATAGGGAATTTCGATTTGTTCACCTCATTTACCTCCAATTCAACTCGAGTACTTCACTTATGTCTATTATTATCCTTTAAAATCATATCAACAGTAACCTTCACAATTATGATCTCTTATATCAAGACACCAAGCATGCTTCTATCACTATCATTAAATTTGAACCATAACTCCATCTCAATCATACCAATTTTGATCGCGTTTTATACTTATTTAGGACACAAATAAGACCTTATTGATCAAACGAATGATCGTTTGATGTGAATTGGTGTGCTAAAGAGCGACAAAGGATGAAAGGAACATTCAAGAATAAAATGCTTCGCGCGTGCAGAAACAACCATTAAATAATAATATTTTCATTAGAGAGGAATTAGTAAGCTAAAGGATGATTCAGAAGTAAACCGAGATGTAATGATGTGTTTCAGGACCAAAGAAGGCAAGGAAAAAATTTTGAAATAAAATAATATTAAAATATTAATATTTTATATGTTGTCGGAATTAGTCATGAAAAATGGAATATGACTAATTTAAGTGGGGGAGAAAAAGTAAATGTTGTGTCAGCGTGATTTTATTAAATCGAGCTAACGTGGGTAAGTAAATATTTAAATATTATGGTGACACCGCGTCAAAATGCGATCTCGATATTTTGATTATACACGTGTAAGAAAAAAGAAGATAGAAGGAAATTAGAATTTTTACACGTGTCGAAAGAATTAATTTTAAAATATGAAAATTTGAGGGAGGTGTATCAAATAAAATGAAGTTGAGGAATTACATGTAAATTACATTATTTAGAGAGAATAAAATAATAAGGAAATAAAAAGAATGGGGTGAATGTGGTTTGGATGGGAATGAAGAAAAGTCAAAGTCATTTGGAATAATAATAAATTTGGAACCAAGTGGAGTGGGTAGCCAGCCAAGTGAGATGGAGTAAAGAAATGAAAAGAAAATAAAAAGAAGAAAGTAAGAAGAAATGTAAGGTGGGGGACGGCTGAGCAAAAGAATAAAGAAAGTAAAGAAAAGTTAAGTCGGTTAAGTGAAGAAGAAAAAGAAAAGAGAAAAGTCAGTTGAGAGTGGGAGAAGAGAAATAAAAGAAAAAAAAATCATGGGAGAGGAAGAGAAAAGGACCAAAAATTCTACTTTTTTCTTGGCACAGTTTTGCTGCACTTTGAGGGAGGAAAAGAGAGCTTTTTGCTGCAATTTTTGGATGAAGAAAAAGCTAAAAATTTTGCGGTAAGAAAGCTGATTTTTTTTTAGGTTAATTGCTAGAATTTTTGAGGTTTTTATGGCTGATTTTGGTGCTGGAAATTCAAGGTTTTTACTGCTGAAATTGTGTGAATTTGCTGTTGAAAATTTTTAGAGGTTTTTGCTGCCATTGAAGGACAACTTTGGCTGCTAAAAATTTGAGCTATTTGCTGCCAATTTGTGTAGAAAAATTAGAGCTGTTTGTTGGTAGTTTGTGCAAGAAAATTGGATAGCTTTGTGCTGCCAAAATTGAGAAGTTTTGTTGCTGAAAATTTGAGCTAAAAATCTACTGATTTTAGAGCAAAAAATGGCAACAAAAAGGGTGAGAAAATGAGGCTTTTAGTGACCGATTTTGAGAGGAAAGGAAAAGAGGAAGCCACGGTGGTGAAGAGATGAAGCCACGGTGGTGAAGGGAGTGACGGGCTAGAAAGAATAAAAAAAAAAAGAAAGAAGAAACGTGGAAGAGAGAAAAAGAAAGGAAAAAAAAAGAAAAGAAAAGAAATAAAAAATAAATGGGCATGACCCAATAGAAAATAAGTGGGCATGGCCCAATAGGAAATAAAAATAAATGGGCTTAGCGCAAATAGGAAAAATGAAGAAGCCCATGGAGAGGGCCCAAAGGTCATAAAGAAATGAAAAAGGCCCAATGGTAAGTTAATGTTATATTTTAAGATTTATGGGTAGTTTAATATTGTGCATACTTTGGATAAAAAATATACAAGTTGCTTAAGGAATTTTTGATTAAGTTGCTGCCCATACAAATGTGTGATTAAGTATACTGAGTATAAATTGTTGCTAGGAAAGTTTATCGTGGAGGCGTGCCGAACGAAGTATGTAATCGACAAATAGGAATAATTATATACGCGTACGAATCAATAGTGAAGTAATATCCCACTATTATGAGGTGAGTAAGGGGTGTCAATTTTAAAAATTCCGTATATATATACATGTACATATATTTTACGTGAAGTGCAAAATTTATGGAAAGCATGCGTTGATAGAATTTTAAGGAATTGTGGGTGTAAGTTATTTTTAGAAATCATTTGGAATATATATATATATATTATACGTAAAGTGTTTTAAACCAGGAAACAAGCTTTTCGAAAAGATTTACATCAAAGGAAATTGTGCCTTATTGTTTGTGTGGTGTGCATTCATGAAATTTATTACATATTCACCATGCTATTTTGATACAAAATATCATGCAAATATTTACAATGAACATTTTACGAAAAGAGAGTTTTAACGTGATGTGGGGA
>NC_030850.1:21106821-21139802 GCF_000208745.1 Theobroma cacao | reverse complement strand
GGGCGAGTTATGATTTGTGCATGATTTTAAATATTATTTGGTTTCGCGGGAGCTTGCTAAATTTAATTGATTTGAGTCGAAAATGATTATTAATATATTTTGATGCGAAAAATTTTATTACCTTGATTATTTATACTTTATAAGAAATTCTCGATTTTTATATAAGGCACAAACCCTCGTTTGAAATGAGTTGATTTTATAATCTTGCATTTTTATATTCAACTGATTTGCCATTTGCTTGTTTCCCATCTACGCTTTACTCGCTGAGTCGATGATTATCACTGAGTCTATGAGACTTACACCCCTTTATTTCCCCTTTTGCAGATAGGGATCAACCTAGCGTGTAGTCAGTGACGCGTTCGGTCAACTGTGAATAGGTAAAGACATCTCCTAGCATTTTATTCCAAGTCGCTCCAGTGTTAGAGGTCAAGTCGTAGCATTTTATTTATTAAGTTGTAAACAAATTCTAAATTTTTATATAAGCATTAATTTGGAGATTATAGATTTTAATGCATATACTTATGAATAAAAGGAAAAAGTTTGTATTGATTTTTATATTTATGGTTCAATTTAGTATATGAAAGTATCAATATTATATGGCGATTGAATGTAGTGGATTAACGAGCAAATTCTAGACAGGCTTGTTCGAGACTTGGCGGGTCTTTTTCGAAAGTCTTGGACTTCGGCAGTGATCGGGGAAAGGTTGTTGCAAAATGAATGAAAGTCGAGAAGTTTGATATGGAATGAAGTAATAAGATAGAGATTGGTATACCTATATAAGTATAAAATGCGATCGAAATTGGTATGATTGAGATGGAGTTATGGTTCAAGTTTAATGATAGTAATAGAAGCATGCTTGGTGTCTCGATATAAGAGATCATAATTGTGAAGGTTACTGTTGATCTGATTTTAAAGGATAATAATAGACATAAGTGAAGTACTCAAGTTAAATTGGAGGTAAATGAGGTGAACAAATTGAAATTCCCTATAAAGGGGAGGACATAAGAAGTCGAGCATTAGATGAGAAAACAATACTCTCACCTTTTCTCTTAGTTCAGTAAATGAAATTTTGAGGTCAAAATTTTATTTTAAAAGAGGTAGTGCTATCAAGCCCAACTCTACAATATGTTTACATAAGAATGCATGTTTGCTTACTTGGGTACCTTGGAAATCATTAAGGACGGTATTGTACCAAATGGTACAATTAAGTTGAATTAAGCCTCGAACTAGTCCAAATAGAAATTTTAAGATGAAATTGAGAATTTTAAAACCCCAGACTGACTTAAATGGTGATTCGGAGTTCGATGACCGATTTGGAGTCAAATTAGAATTTTCATGACCTAGGGGCAAAATGGTCATTTTGCTACCCAAGGTTAAGATGTGAGTGTTGGATGAAATTTTTGACTAAGATTGATCATTTGGAGTATAATTTGAGTTTGAGAAGTGAAAAATTTTAATTTTGACATTTTTTCGAGCATAAGGGTAAAATAGTCATTTTGCCACCCAAGGGCAAAATTGTAATTTTGCATCACCCAACACTTGTCCAGCACATGGATTTTACCCAATATTATCATGGATAATTGAGAAAGTTAAAGTGGTGGAGAGAGATTACTAAATGGGTAAGTATGACACATGACCAATGGAATGGTGACACATGGTAAATTTTTGTCCATTTAATATTTTCCTTTATAAAGCCAATTTGAACTCTTCCACATTCATTCTTATGGTTGGCCAAAGCAAGAACAAAGGAAGAAAATGAAGAACAAAACCCTAGGTGAAAAAATTCAAGGGAAAAGTGTGAAAATTCAAGGAAACAAGTGAAAAAAAGGTAAGATTTTCCAATTAAGCTTGAGATCTCTCTTTCTTAAGCATTTTTTCTTATTTTCCATGGTTGAATCACAATATATCACGAAGGATAGTCTGCTGATCAAACCCTAGGAGAAAGAATTTGATGATGATTTAGATAGATTTTTAAGATATATGGATGTTTTTAGTTGTTTATGGTGTTAAGTGTAAGAATTAAGCTTGAAATTCACATATTCTTCATGAGTTCATCATTGGCCGAATCTTCCTTGTAGAGTGTTGATGGTAGATTTGATTTTATTTCAAGTGAATTGGTTAGGAAATGATGAATGGTGAGAAAATCAAGTAGGAAAAATCATAGTGTTGATGCACTCACCATGGCCAAAATTCTCAAGAAGAAATGTGAGGATGGTTTTGCTAAATTTTATGTTATTTGACTTGTGTTTAGTGATTTGAAGTATTGGGAGAGAAATGGAATTATTTGGAGTTGAATTGGATGTATTGGCCAATTAATCGGGTGATAGATCGAGTTAGGCCAACACCGCATGTAGACGATAATTCGAACAATTCGCATTCCATATCATGCATTCATATAGAGTTTAGATTAGTTTTGTAACGGTTTAGCACCAATGTGGTAAATTGCTTGATTTTGCATTATGTCTAGGTGGTGAATCCTCCGAAAAAGGGCAAAGAAATTGCACCCGAGGATCAATAGTCGAAGTACTCCAAAATTCAAACTGCTAATACAGTGAGTAACCTTATCATCATCTTGATTATTTGAAGTGAATTTTAATTCGTTTTTGTGATTTTATGGAAAATGAGTTTAAATGGTAAATCTTTATGTTTTATAAGCAAAATGTGATTAAATGAAATGATTTTATAAAATTGTCTTGAAATTGAAAGATGGTTTTGAAAATGGAGTAATTGGAGACTAATTGTTGTGTTATAAATCATGGTTTGAACTGAATGGCTTGTGATAATATTGGCATGAATGGTTGGATTTGGTAAATGTTTGAAAAAGTATGAACTATTGATTTTCCTTGAAAGGCTGTAAAATAAAATAATTATCATGTCATGCTGTTGAATTTTATTGAAATGGTGGGTTATAAATTGGTCGCTGCAGTGGACGAGTTCTGTGGACCAACCTATTAGATGGGTACGATAACCCTATTATCTTCATACCTCAGTATGAGAGGCATGGTTGGATAACTCCTGAGGTTAAAACTTTAGAGTTCACTTCACGCCAAACCACCACGTGATGGTGAACTCAGCCAACGTCAAGGAATGGCTATGTTTTCAAAATAAAAACATGATTTATGCGTACATGACTTTTTAACAGCCTTGACAGACTCGGTTGGGATAGCCCTCGGCCAAGGTATCCCTGATAACTGAGTATGAGAATGATTTTGGCACGAGTCAAACTTTTCAGGAAATCATAAGCCTCGTTGTTTATTTGGGTGAAATGAATCTATTTTTTCTTATTAAAATGAGTTCAAAATGTTGTGAATCATTTTTATGCTAATCTATTTTATCTGTCTTCATTTACTCAGCTTTAGATATTTTAGATGGTATTTGTTTACTCACTGGGATTATATAATCTCACCACCCTCCTTTCCACCCATTTCAGGCTCAGGATAGTCGGTAGATAGCTCACTTTGTTGAGGGCTACAGTTGGACTTGCATCCTCAAAAACTGTAGGTTTACCGTTTTTGATATTTTTGGTCGTTCGCGGGCACACGTGTCACTGTAAATTAAATTTTATACTTTGGTTATCTGTATTACAGTATGTATGAATTTATTTAGCTTTTACACTACAAAAATTATTTACCGATAACTCTATAAATATTGTTTTATAAGAAAATAGAATATTTTATTGACTATTTTTATTATATTCAAATAGCCATAATTTCATTTTAAATGAAAGTTTTAGACATTTAAACGTATTTTTTATTATGAATTATGTGTTTTATACTCGCATACTACATTTTTAGCTGGTTTTGAAATTTTTGAGGAAAAATGACCAAAATGCCCTTGTGAGACAAAATTCATTTTTTTATTGATTTAAGTTGGAAATAGCTTAAAATCTTTTAGAACATGATATTTGGCAGTGGTTACTCATAGGGGAAATGAGAAACTGATATTAAAGCCTTGTGGGGTTTCGATTGACATTTAAGGTAATGAGTGTCGGTCGGGACATCGCGGCTGTTGTCACGAGCTCGAGGGGAGTACCGGGTCGTGACATGTATAGTTTGAAAGTATGTTTTGGTGATGATTTTATTTAATTTAAATTACTAGTATATGATTTATTATGTATAAATCTGTAATAGATATGTTCTATTTTTTATTAGCTTTCTAATGATGTATTATATTTCATAAAAAAATAATAATTTTGCAAATTTATTTTTGTTGAAACTGATATAGGGAAGGAGTAGGTTTTAATCCAGTGCAAACAGATGCATTGGTCTAAGGCCATGTAGCTCCTTATGGATGGCAGCAAAAAGAAAAATAATGGGGAAAAGAAAATGCAACTAGCAAGATTCGAACCTGCACTAATAAAGTCATTGAGACTTTAAAAAATATCCTTCAACCACTACACTAAAGAAGAATCCTTAAGATGAAAGTGTGACAAATAATAAAGACCAAAAGGGTCTAAACATAGCCATAAATGGCTTGATGTGAAAGCCACATGGCACCAATGGATATATTTTTCTTAGTTGCATTTTTGCCCCACAAGTTTCTTTCTTTACATAATGACCCCAAAATTCTTTGGTAATTAAAATTTCACCAAAAAAATTCAGAATATTATTTATGTTTTTTCCATGTTATTATTTTATTAAATTCACATGCACTATAAATATAGTTAATTAATATGTTAATTAACCACATTTTTTTCTTATATGTTGTATATTAGAAATTATTTTTCTTCTAAAACATATATATGGTTTGAGTGAATTTAGCAAATGTTTGTTAATTCAATTATTTTACATATGTTGTAAAATGCTATGTGCCATATAAGTATATTTCTTATGATTTTACTTATTTGTTTTGTAAAATTTATAAAATGCATGACGTAATTATTTTACTTATTTGTTAGGTAAAATTTATAAAATGCATGATGTAATTATTTTACTTATTTGTTAAGTAAAATTTTATGCAAAAAGTCAATACAGTGATTATATGTCTCAGTAGTTTTGTCAAAAGAGACTTGGTTTTAAGAGAAACTGTTTGTAACTTCTTAAGCCTTTCTTGGAATTACTGTAGAAGTAGGGTGCATTGTCAAGGAGACTATTATAGTCGTTCCTGGAAGCATATGAAAAGATGATCTACTTAGTGCTATTTTTGTGTACATAATATTTATATGGAAGTTTTTGATCATCCAAAATAATAAATATGTATAAGCAAGCACAACATCCTTATTTTTGTGTAAATTAATGCAGTAGGTTCCTTACGATGTAATTTATTTTAGGTTTGTATTAATTATTGAGACCATGTAAAGGGATGTAATTTTGTGGTTACTTTGCACAAAATATTATTTTGGATATGGGCACCTATAAATATCAATAGGGTTCTTTAGTAGAACTCATTGTATTATGCTATAAGTGGGAGTTGTTCCCATAATCCAAGGTTAAATTAAATTAAACATTTTAACTGATACTTATACTATTGGTGATGATTACTAGCATGGATGCGAAATTTTTGAACTAGTAATATATGTAAAAAAATTAAATATGTCTAATCTTAATTAATTAAAAAATTAGATATGTGCCTAATTAAATCTTATGCAATGATGTAGCAATATGGCTTCAAAACAAATTATTACTAATTGGACCAAAGGTGCCAAACTTGATGAAAAAAACTATGATATCTGGCATACAAAGGTTCAGAATCTTCTCAATGAGTAAGAGTTGCTCGATCATCTGACCAAAGAGATGAACCCACCTAAAGCTAGAAGCATTGCCCAGCATCGTCGTGACCAAAAGGCCATGACACTTAGTATAAGAGAGACCATAGTGAGCGTTTTGCCATGTTAAGCTGCATGCACGATGATCTCATTGAGGAGTTTGAGAACTTACCAATTGCCAAACAGTTATGGGAACAACGAAAATTCAAGTATGGTGGAACCACAGCTACCAATCTTCATGCCTTGACACTTAGGTTTAATCAATATGTGACAGACTCCAAGCACACTATGGCTGAACATTTAAGGGCTATGTCAGCCATGATAAGAGAGATAAAAGCAGCAAGCTATGATCTCACAGATGAACAATAAGTCTTAGTTGTCATCAAGTCACTCCTTGAGTCCTAATGGGGACATGTTAACACACAATGAAGGGATAAAGACTTTGGATGACATTTCCTACCATCTATAGCTTGAGGCAGTACATAAAAAAGCTATCTGCAGCACTGCCTTGATAGTTCAAGCTGGAAATCGCAAAGGATATGTTCCCTAGCAAAAGAGACAACAAATAAGGAAAAGACTGGAAATCTAAGGCCCAAAAATGATGAACTCACCAAGCGCCAAGAGGCAAGCATGATGAGAAAAAGGATAAGTCCAAGTTGAAATGATTTAACGGTGGTCTAAAGGGACATTTTGCTAAAAAGTGCATTGAGGCTAAGAAGGTTCATCCTCTAAACTGCTTTAGAACTTATAAATGTTCTCATGTGTTAGCTTATTCACTCCTTGTTTGGATTGAAGATACAGGAGGAACCAAGCATATAACCTGCAATCATGCAGGATATGTAGATTACTATCGTTTACCAATAAGTAGACACTTTGTAATGATGGGGAACAAAGAAAAGGAAGAGGTCTTACGAGTAGAAATTTACCAACTCACAATGCACAATGGGCGAAAATGGCTCCTACATGATGTGCTTCATACTCCATCCGTACGATGTAATCTACTTTCAGTTTTAACATTGATGAGTTTAAGATTTAACTTTACCTTCAAGAATTATAGTTTGTCTGTTTTTCTTGAAAACATGTTTTTGGTCATGGTTATTTTAAAGATTGTTTGATTATGTTAGATTTGGATTCTAATAATGATGTTGCTTTTGTTTCAAATTCTTCTTCTAATATTATAAATGATTAGTGAAATGGCATGCTAGATTAGGACAATTTGGGCAAAATAGAATGTCTAGATTAACTAGAGAAAGGCTATTAGGCTCACTTAACAAAGTTTAACTTTTTACATATGAGCCATGTCTTGTTGGTAAGTCCAGCAAAAGGCTTTTTTGGGAAGGCTAAAAGAGGCACCCATCTTCTAGAACTTGTCTATTCGAACATTTGTGGGCCTATGAATGTAAAGGCATATAATGGCTCATCCTATTTCATTACATTCACAAATGATTACCCACAATATGGATCCATAATTATGTTGTCTCACCATTCTAAAGCTTTGAATTGTTTCAAACGCCTTATGGTAGAGGTTGAAAAAAAAAAAACTTAAGGTTTTTTGCCCTGATAGAGGTTGTGAATGCCAATCTAATCAGCTCAAAGAATTATGTGAAGAAAAGGGAACACGTTGACAATTAACGATACCTAGAACTCTGCAACAAAACGGTGTTGCAGAGAGAAAGAATTATACCTTGTTGACATGGTTAGGTCAATGATGGCAGAAGCCAACCTTCCAATAAGTTTTTGAGGGAATGTCTTTTTAACTGCAGCATACATCCTCAATCGTGTACTCTTAAAATTTATTCCCGAAACTCCATATGAGTTATGGAATGAAAGTAAACCCAATTCGGAAGGCTTACGTCCCTGGGGATCAATAGAGTACATACATCACTCATCTCATAAGTATGGGAAACTTGGCCCTCAATCTAATAAGTGTGTATTTATTAGATACCCAGAACATTCTAAAGGCTATGTGATGTATGAGGAACACCTTGATAGAGGGCTAATTGAGATGGAATCTATAACACCCTTACCCTCGTATAGAAGTCAATATGATCTTATCGACAAGACGAAGGGTCAATTGACGTAAATTTAAGTGCCAAAGAGCGAAGACGAGTGGAATGAATATTTTGGAATAAAATATTTCACATGCTAGAAAATAAAAATTAAATAATAATATTTTATCGAGGATGAATTAACAAGTTAAACAGCGATTTGGAAGTGAACTAGGGCAAAGTGAGACACTTTAGGGCTCAAGGAGACAAGTGGAGAATTTTGAAATAAAATAATATTAAAATATTAATATTTTATTTATTGTTGAAATTAGTCATGAAGGAGGACTATGTGGCTAATCTAAGTAGAGGAGAAGAAGTAAGAAAGAATTTAGAAGAAAAACAACGTAAGTAGGGCCCGTGTGCCTTTATTAAATAAACTAAGAGCGGGTAAGTATATATTTAAGTATTATGGTGACACCTTGATGAAGTGTCAATTTGATATTTTATTTGTACAAGTGTAAAGGAAGAAAAATATAAAAAAAAATTAGAATTAAAGGAATGATGGGAGGACCTAATTGTAAAGGATGAAAAGTATGGAGGGTCGAATGGTAAATAAGGAAAAGTTGAGGACTTAGGTGCAATTACAACATTTGAAGTTAAATAGAGATTAACTAACCAAGGGAAGTTAGATTGTGTGGGAGGATGGAATATGCATATAACAAATACTATTACATGCAAAGATATGCATGCAAGGATGTACTTGTAATGGGGAACATGTGGGACCTCCACCATGTGACAAATAAAAAGGCATAAGACAAAATGAATAAGATAACACATGCATGTAGATTTTTAAGTTAAAAGAATGCATGGAAAATTTATGCATGATGGACACTTGGTGACAATTAGACTAAAAGAAGAGAAAATATAGTTGCATGTAATGTCATTGGCCAAGGAGGAGGCCAAGTGGGAAAGTTGCATGAAAGACCATTGGGTATAAATAAGGTGGAATTAAGTGGAAATAAATTAAAGAGTGGATATGGATAAGTAAAAGAGGATTTTTAACCAATGTGGAAGAAAGGAAATTGGTGCATGAAAACCCATTGGTTGGCAAAATGGCCAAATGAAAATAAAAGGTGAATGTTTGCATGTATTGTGATTGGTTAAATGGGTCGCCATATAAATACCAAGATTCAAGAGTAAAAGAGAGAAGGGAATTGGTCTTGGTGAGACTTGAGAGAGTCAGCCATTGAGAGAGGAAAAGAAAGAAGAAAGTTCCTTTGAAAAGCTCCACCCGAAAGGAAGAAAAAGAGAGGAAAGTGGGAAAGGCTCGGGTTGTGAGGATTCAAGAGAAACCATGAGGATTCCTTCCTTTATCTTGTAGAGTTGTGTTATTCTACCACCCAAAGAGTCTTCAACATTCAAGAGAGAAACCGTGGAATGTGATGGAAGTGTAAAGCTTGGTTTCAAGATACAAGAGAAACAAGGTAAGGATTGCGGTTTTAGCTTGAATGTTCTTTGAAAATGGGTTGGTAACTATAAGAAATGTTCTGTGGCAACAAAGATTAGCTTGATTGGAGAGGATTTAGTGACATGCAAGCCATCAAACTCTTGGATGCATGATGGATTCAAAGTGAAAGAGAAACAATAAGCATGGTACTGTGTAAGAAAATAATTTGTGCATAATGTTGGCAGCTTGGTGATTGAAACTTTGGAAAAATATTGAGATTGCATGAAATATCCAAGACATCACAAAAGGTAAGTCATGCAATGTGAAATGATTGTGTGATGCCTTGAGTACGGTTAGCAAACAATTATGCTAGTTGAAAGCTTGAAAATGAAATTATGGGTATATGTTGTTTTCAAAGATTTAAAAGGTTAAGAATGTTGGTGTAACATGAATGGAAATTGATATTGTGCTTAGTGCCAGCATGTTAAATGTGAATAATAGTGCATATAAGCTTAAAAATTACTTGGTGAAATCGGATTCATAGTTGCTGCCATATATGTGATTAATAGTATGAAAATAATAGTTTGAATATGATAAATATTATTAGAAAGATTGATATGGGCATTTGAAGTCATAAACAAGATGTTGGGTTTGTGTAATTCAAAGTTCACACTAAGGATTTAGTGTAGATGGTTATCTCTTAAGAATAAGAGATGAACGTATAGAATTAAATACGAACAACAAGTGTAGAATATAATGGTAGCAAAGCTCATTAAATGCATTGGATTGAAATGATGTCAGGAAGTTGACAAAGCAAGGATTATTGCTGCAAGCATAAATAAGCATTTGAGGAAATATTAGTGGCAAAGTAATACTCGCCATTGTAAGGTGAGTAGGGGGTGTCTATTTTAAAAGATTCCATATGATATAATGTTATATGTATAGTAACCTGTCAATGATTTATTCAATGCCTTTGTGGAAAACATGAGTTGCTAGAAAATGATAAGTGATTTGCGATTTGAATACTTGATTTGGAACAATTTATACACTATTTTTGTAGAAAGCATGAGTTGGTAGAAACCATAGGCAATTGTGGATGCAAATTGATTTGGAAGTTGTTTGTGTAGACTATATAAATATACATATATGTAAAGTGTTTTAGAAATAGAGAAGCAAGCCCTTTTTGCAAAGTTTTGCATAAAAACGGTGCCTTGAATCTTTGTAAAGTGTGCATAATTGTTTGCACTTGATAAATGGCTTAAATTTGATTTCTTGTGAGACAGCTTTAATTCGAACTTTATGCAAATGTTTATACCATGCATTTTAATGTGAAAAGCAATTTTTGAAAGGTTACCGAACCTTGTTTTCAACGGATTTAAAGAAAACTCTTTGAAACCTTGATTTGGTTTCGAAAATGGTTTTGACAAATCGAGAGCACTAAGCGTAGGTTGAATGTCACATCGGAACAATGTGACCCTTATGCACAAGTGAGCTCTAGCTAGAGAACCTTTGGGTCACCGACGGGCTGTTAGAAGTGGCGAGGCCACGGTCTGTGATTATACATGGCAAGGCCACGGGTTGTTATATGTAGCAAGGGCACGAGTTGATATACGTGGTTGCGACTACATGATTTCTCCGATGTCGGCCATCATCGTCGAGAGTACCATAGTTGTGGGAATCCAGTGAAGAGGGGCCTCTCAGATGGTTATTACGTGGAAGAAGGTCTACGGGTTGATTATCTATGATTACCTATTCGAGAGCCTTAAGAGTTTTTAGACTCATACTCTTTTGCATGGTGGAGAGTTAATGTTTTTTCGCAGCTCCCCTATTTGATTGAAAGCTTTCAGTTCTTTATATGTTGATTATGAGTTGATATACGTGGATGTACATGATTAATTTTACATGCCACACATTTTGGGAGCGTGTGTGATTTTATACAACTATTGTGTTTTTAAAGGAAATAGAAGATTTTGAGGATTGAAATTTATTTTACTACACTTTGTTTTCGGCATTGTTTACCAAGGAAAGTGTTGCACTACGATTTTACAGCATTATTTTACAAGGCACAAATACCTTGTTATTTGGTTGTATAAGGTTATCATTTTATATTCTGATTTTATTACTCAAATGATCTACTCTAAGCTTGTTTCCCATCTACGCTCTGCTAATGGAGCTAATGATCACTGAGTTTGTGAAACTCATCCCCTCATCTCCCTTTTACAGATAGTGATCGACCTAGCATCCATTCATCAGCACATATTGTCTACCGCGAATAAGTAAAGGCATCTTATAGCACTTTATTTTGAGTCGCTCCGCTGCTAGAGGTCGAGTTGTTCATAGCATAATTGTTTGTAAAGAGTGTTAATATAAATGTACAATTGAAGATATTTAGACTATAATGTTTTTTTACAATTATAAGGAATAAAGGTTAAGTCGATTTATTACAACTTTTTGATCAGATAATATTACAAAGAGTTATAAGGTTCAAAGTGAATATATAAGTAGATGGAATGAATATAACTTATTAACAAGAGTTTCAAATAAGGCTTGTTCAAGACTTGGGGGGTTCTCCCACAAGACTCGGACACCGGTAACGATCGAGGAGCGGTCGTTATAGAGTCTTGTGATATTGATTTTCTAGAAGATGACTTCCCGAGCATAGGTGAGATTAAAGAAAGCCTTGAGCTTTATGAGATGGAGGAGCCTCAAGAAAGTGTATCCTAACATGAGGAAATGAATGTGGAAACATATCCTATCCAATAGACTATTGAGGTCAATGGAAGTACACCACTTGAGCTCTACCAAGATTCACAGTTGCGAAGAAGTGAACGTGGGCAAATACCTTGTAAACAATTCGAGATAGAAGGTCAATCTTTATTAGGTATTCTTGTGGATGTTGATGAACCATCTTCCTATGACGAAGCTTTAAACTCACCATCATCAAACAAGTGGATTACTACTAAGGAAGATGAAATGAAATCCATGACTGAAAACCAAATATGGGAGTTAGTTAACCTTCAACTTGGGCCCAAGGCCACCGAAAAAAAATGGGTTTTGAAGGTAAAGTGCAAAGTGGATGGATCAATTGAAAAATATAAGGCTTGTTTAGTAGTAAAAAGCTATGCCCAAAAAAAGGGTGTGGATTACGAAGAAACGTTTTCTCCTGTGGTGAGATTTACGTCAATTCACCTTATCATGGCTATAGTGGTACATCTAGATTTGGAATTGTTCCAAATGGATGTGAAAACTACATTTCTCAATGGAAAAATCAACGAGGAGATTTACATGAATCAACCAACTAGTTTTCAAGCCAAAAGAAAGGAACACAAGGTGTGTCGCTTGAAACGTTCTCTCTATGGCTTGAAACAGTCATCTTGACAATGGTTTTTTCATTTTCATCAAGTTATCATTTCCATAGGTTTTGTTATGATTGAAGAAGGCCATTATGTATATGTAAAGAGATTAAGGAATAAGTTCCTTATTCTGTCATTATATGTGGATGATATCCTATTAACCGGGAACGACATGGAGTTAATTGTCACCGCTCAAAAGTGGTTGTCCTCCACTTTCAAGATGAAAGACTTAAGACAAGCTGAATATATCTTCGAGGTTAAGATCTCGAGAAATCATTTTAAGGGTTTTAGAATGATTCTGTATGCGAAACTCCAAGCCTATAGACATTCCAATGGAGAAAGGCCTATATCTCAGCATGGAACAATGTCTTAAAACTGAAGAAGAAAAGAAAGAAATGGAAAATGCGCCATACGTAAGTGCTGTTGGAAGTTTGATGTACGTTATGATGTATACTCGACCGAATGTATGTTTTGCGGTTTGTATGGTCAGTAGGCACCAAAGTAATCTTGGGATTGCCCATTAGGTTGCAGCCAAAAGGGTACTACGATAACTAAGAGGAACTACTAATTTGGCTTTGTGCTATCAAGGTGGAAGTCTAAAATTGGTTAGCTATAATGATACTGATCATGCTAGTGATAAAGATGATTGAAAGTCTACTTCAGGGTATGCTTTTATACTTAGAGGCGGAGCTATCTCTTAAAGTTGCAAGAAGCAACTTTGTACTACTCTATATACTATGGAAGCAGAGTATGTAACATGTTGTGCTGCTATATTGGAGGTGGTTTGGTTAAGGAGACTCTTGCAAAGCTTAAACATTACTAGGCATCTTAGTGAAGTTGCACTTTATTGCGTCAACACAACTGCCATAGCTTATACAAAAGATCCTAAGCATCATGGAAAAATCAAACACATTGATACTTGTTATCACTACATTCGTGACATCATTGCACAAGGTCTTGTTGTGTTAAAGTACATTTCCATAACTGATATGTTAACAGATCCATTCACTAAAACTATTGCTAAGAATGCTTTCCAAAAGCATATTAGGGGTTTAGGGTTATTACGCATTTGATATTCTTATAATATTGTTTTTGAACAATTAATAAATTAAGTTTGTATTGACTTATTTGATCAAATGTTGTTAATTAATTAGGGCACATATCTAAGGTAATTATTGTCACCTAGTTTTATAGATTATTCCTCTCACACGAGATAATCGCCCCAATGCTACGATAATGTGTGGGATGAGACTTAAATGATCACAAAGTACCAAGCATTTTGTGATCTCCTTGTCACATGAGTTGTGAGCAAGGATTTTAGCAATGTTACCTTAACTTGAGTCAAGATGATGCTCGTAAAAGTCGAACATGGAGATTATCCATACTCAATGGAGCCAGTGATAGGCGAATTTGAATCTTAAGGGATTCAAGTCAATCCTTTTTACAGGGATTAGACTAAGATCTGTATGGTGGTTTTGACGTGACAAACCCTACATGGAAAATCCCCACCATAACATACATTTCATGCTGTATGTTCTGTTAGCCAACCAATGGAAGGGAGTGATTGAATAGATCCCTACTTCATCACATGTGAGCCCTAAGGACTTATGTAGTCCAAATTTTATACCTTTTAGGACTTGGATCTATGATATGACATTGAGATTTGGTGTTGCTACTTTAGCATGATTTTTTAAGGTAAAAAATAATGTGATCTAGTGGAACATGACTAGGAAAGCAGTCAGATTTTAATGGATTGACATGAGTATCCAAGGAAGAGTCATTATACATCTCACATACATGGTTTTATAACTCATTACTTGAGCAGTTATAAAAACATTAGTTGTTAGATATAACCATGAGTTTAGACACATAAAGAGATTCTACATAGCTTTTACATGTAATGTTGGTCCCAAGTAAATGTGCTAGAGGGGGTGAATAGCACAATTTGGCTCTTAGCAAGATGAGGAACTAATTTGAAAAACAATGGAAATAAAAATAGAGTAGACAATAAGCAAGAATTTAGAGTGGTTCGGTCCAAGACCTACATCCACTACCTTGATTGTTCAATCAAGGATTTTCCCAACCAATCACTATGAACGGTGAAATTCATAAGCTTTCACCAAGCTTTGACAATTGCTTTTACCAAGTTTAGCGAAAACCTTTCACAATAGTTTTTACCGGATCAACCAAAACCCAAAGTGGTTTTTCAAAGGCTTAACCACAACCTTTCACAATGGTTTTTCACGAGATCAACCAAAACCCAACAACTAACTTTTCTAGGCTAAGTTAGAACCTATACGTTCAATCAAGCTAACCTAAACTTGAATAAACCCCTTAAAGTGACTCGCTCACTCTAAGTATTCATGAAGAAAAGAAATAAGAATGTATCTATGATCACTAGCTTGATCTGAATGGTACCAAGTGAAGTGCCTATCTCAAATACAAAGATTAGAGTGAAGTGCAGAGAGTATTGCAAAGAATTTTGCTATTTTGAGCTCTTTTTGTTCTTGAAAGCCTTCTATTACATTTCTAGTCGTTGGAACCCTCTTTTATACTAGGAAAATCAACTTTGAAATGTGTTAGGCAGTTTTTGAACGTTGGAAACAATTTTGTTGCAGTTCTAGCCATTAATTTATCTTCTAATGCACAATTCAAAATTTCTGGCAAAATGCTCTTAGTCGACTAATCGATATCTTAGTCAATTAAGTCGTATTTGTCTTCTGTTCCCAGTTTCTGGCAGTTCTGGTAGTGTGCACTTAGTCGACTAACTCATTCCTTGGTCGATTAAGTTGGTTATGTTTCTCAATACTCTTCAGCCCGCCAACCTTGGATTTAAATCTTAGTTGACTAACTCTTCATTAATAGACTAAGAGGCTTTTATCTTTTGATCAATTGTGACTTCCTTATTCCTATGCTCTTTGATATGTGCATTTGAATGATTGATTAGTTATTGCATACAATATTTGTCTTGCACACTCAAGTAGAAATATTAGACACAAATGAATGGGAATGTTTTATTATCATCAAAAACTAATGAAGCCAACATGTAAAAGTGATCAAGGATGCAAAATCTTGTATGATTAAAATGATTTAGGGTATGACGAGAACTCGAGCGGTGTTATGTTAGTAAGATGGTAACTTTATATCTCACTGTTCACCGATACTTTTATTTTCTCGTTGGTCACACATTCCATTTTCCTTATGTGACAATGAATGCAGAATGAGTTAAATTGAGAATGGTATAAATTGATGCCAATGTGTACTAGTGGGAGATGTTGCATTTTAAATGTGATGCATCCACATGGCATGCAACTTTGTTAATTATTTGTGGATAGTTAACAAATATTCAATTAATTAATGTTGGATATTATTTTGATATTTCTTCATTGAATAATTAAAAAAAAATTGAGATAAGATATAAATTTAAATTTAATTTGTTTAGATTTAAATAAGAATTATCTATTCATTATATTTAAATTGAATGTGTTTAAATTTAAATAAAGATTAATTACATCTAAATTTAATTTGTTTAAATATAAAAGTAACATCCTATCTTTATATCTCTAATACGTCTATAAATAGTAAACAGACGTACTGATTTTTACACACAATTAAGAGTGAACGTGAGTTGTTCTGTAAGTCGAAAAAACCAAAAACTTTTTTTTATTTTTTTTCTCTTCATTCTTGAAGCACCATCAAAGGCCAGATAGTTTTGAAACGTGTAATTCTTTGTGGAGGACTCTAGTAGCCTCTCCATAACAACAAGAGTGAAGAGACCATTGTGTGCACCAAAGAAGATTTGCAAGGCAAACTTCTTCGATCAAAAAAGGAGTGGAATATTTATCTGAAAAGTGAGCTCACCTCCCAACAGCTCTCAAGGCACCACACGTACATTTACCACTAAATTAAATTTTTAGATATAATTTTTGTTGTTGATTTTTTTTTAATTTATTCCAATCCAATTAGATGTAAATACTTTTAACAACAATTTGTCATATTTATAGTTTTAACTAAATTGACATTCAAAATAAGAAAAATATTTATAAATCATACAGTCATACTTTAAGTCATCTGATATTTATCATGTTTAATTAAATTGAAATTCACAATGAGAAAAAAATGTAGATACAATTATAAAGTCTTACAGTAAGTCATCTGATTCAAACCGATTGAGGCAGTGGAGTTGGATTCACCTTGGATCAGATCGGAGCATTTGCTTGGAGAGTCCAATGGAATCCATGTTGAAATGAGCTGGGCTAATGGGTCTCCAGGGTTGGGTCAACTTTTGACATGTCTAAGATTTCAAAAACGACAAGCAAACATAAATTCAAGTTCATCCTAAGCATGTACTAGCTGACCTGAGGCAGATAAATTCACATCTACGTCGAAATCAGCAGTGCGATTCAGCACCAATTCTAGAGAAGAGGTAACTGAAACTGAACATATCCAAACAACATGAAGGTGGGCGCACAGGCCTAAATTTGGAGGAGAAAAAAATTTCCACAACCAAACACCCCTATCCCTCTTTTGTACCTTTAGCGAGGAAAAATAGGGGGAAAAACGATCTCATTACCAGCAATAAGGGGAAGAAGAAAAGTTAGCATTGTTGTACATGTTCAAGATTATATATAGAGGCCAAAGAGAAATTCATGGTTGTACATGTTCAGAATTCCTAATAATAATCATTAACTCTCAGTATAACTGAAATCCTTTTGTTGCAAAGCCAGCCATTCGAAAAATCCTTCATTGCAAAGCCAACCATTGGCGAATGAATGCAGCAAGTGATGTAGGCTGGTATAGAAACTATGCATGCTATTCCTGGTAAAAGAAAAAGAGCTTACCACATTAGTCCAAAATCAAAAACCAACGAGCAGATAAACTAATGAAGAAATATAAAACTGAGAAACATATTTTAAACAATAACGAAAATAAATGCATTAACACCTCTCTCCCTGCATGATGGCTATTAGAAGCAAAAAAAAAAAAAAATCAATAAAGTTGCTCGAAACCCAACTGTATTTGGGCTCAATTATTAAGCTTAATAAACAAGCTTGCCCTTTATTTTCAATCTAGTTTAATAACTTGAGCTCATCAGTGCTTTCGATCATTGAAGCTAGTTAATAAGATCATTTACAAGTTAAAACCATAAGGTGTCATTTGAAATAGGTTAAAACCATAAAGGATGCATAAAATTTACCCAAAAAAAAAAGGAGATAAAAATAAAACATCTGAAACAGCAAGCAGAAAGAGAAATACATGTTTGGCTGATGAAAAAGTACTAACAATGATTATTGCGGCCATCAAACTGCACTAAAAGCAACAACTTTGTTTTGAACAAATATAAGAAGCTAAAGGTTGGAGCATAAAACTAATAAAGGCATATTGGAAGCAAGGGCCACTTAGCCCAAAAAATTTTAAACAAAAAACGACAGAGAATCAGAAGTTTGGTGCATTGTGCATTGTTGTTGTAAGACTGCTATGTGAGAGGATGGAGCTGTTACCACCATAATGCATCAAGAAACTGACTTTAGTATCTATTAACTAACCCATGCGACATCGTGGTATAGGAGAAAAATTATTTTATATTGAATATTGAACATTTTAATGAAATTGTATATATAAATATTTTGTTGACATTGAAATTGAAATTACTAAATAAAATAAATTTTAATCTTTACATGAGTTAAATATATAAATTTATATAATAAATTTATTTATTTCAAAATCAGCTCAATCACATAAATAACTTATCAAACAATTTTTGTAAAAAGTAATTTTAATAATTATATTCACATAAACAATCATAATTGAGGACTTATCTGCATAAATCAACGATTAAACTAATACTTATATACTTATTAGTTTGATTATTTAAGTACTTATTAGCTCATTTGAATTTATAAATATATCATTACAATCAATTATTTTCACTTAATAATTTAATTTATAAAAAATATACATCAATAAAGTGGCAAATAATGTCCCAAAAGTTGTGTATAAATAATATAGAAAAGAAAAGGAATAAACAAATTAAAATATATAAAAAAAGAAATAGAATGGACAAACAAAAGATAAAAATGAGAAGGCATTGTTTCAATAGTATCCACTGAGAGGGAGAATCACGTGACTCAAGACCTCTTTTTATACTAAAAAGTCTGACATTCAATTTATGTTTGAGCAAAGATTTCCTTAAATTACTTTCAGTAGAGTAGTTGTTTAATTGAATTAGTTACTATCTTTTTTGGTTTATCACGATTATAATTTAATAAACTAAAATTAATAGGTGAAGCTGGTCTGAAGGTTAGAATACCTTCATAACTTTTCTTATTTTAAGGTAATATAATGATTTTACAGTACAATTAAAATCTATTTGAATTACTTTCAAGTAAACTTTGCTCGGACCAGCACCCGAGCATTTGACTCATTGGTTGTTGTATGATCCCCTGTCTAAAGAACAAAGTTCGAATCCCCCCTCCCCCAATTACAATAAAAAAAAAAAACTTTGCTCGGACCAAATTACAATATGATAGATTTATAATAACTAGAAAATTTGTTAGCTCTAATCAAGACCTAGATGTTATATTCAGTTTTTAGCTCATACTACTCGACAAGCATTAGTGTATTTCACATGCAATAGCACATTAAATAAAAACTGGTATATAAGAAGTACCGATGTTTGGTAAAACATTTTTGAACCAAAAACTATATCAGGTTTTGTTGTATACCTAGATTGTCCTCCCAGATTTTTCATATGTTTTTAAATTAAATATAAATCTTATTGTTTATATATGTTCTTAAAATAAACATTCTTATCAAAATTACGATTTAATTGGTTAGGGACTTCCAATTCCATTCAACATCTTGGTTTGGTTGAGAAAAATATAGAAAATTATTTGAAATATAGCATAAAAATTTACTAAAGAAATTTTTAAAATACTCTTATTTATACATCAAACTTCATTTTTTTAGAAAAATATTTTTCATTTAAATTTATAATTAAAAAATGACAAACACTCATGTGGGAACATGGATTTTGTTATCTATCAAACTACAAATATTGGTTAAACAGTATTTGGATACAAAAGCGCCTTGAATTCTTATCATTTTCCAAATTGTCTGTTTTTAAAAATCAGCTAACTAGTTACTTAGTTTGACATAAATCCTACCCAAATTAGTTTTTAATTGATTATTAGGTTTCTAATCCCACTATAAGTGCATTTCACTGATTAAGACATTATTGGATGACTTAATACTTAAATTACAAATTCACATATTTATGCACCAAGCTCTGTACTTTAGATCTTTTATATTTGAAATTTAAATTTTATAACTAAAAAATGGTTAAAAACAGATATTTATGGGTTATACACACAAGTACACTTTTTTAGCATCTAAACCAGTTGAACTCAAGCTTGAGAATTCATTCAATAAACAAGCTCACCCCTTTCAAGCACTTATATTGACAAAGCAAACCTATATACTCCTTTCAATATAGGTGTCAACCAATCTATCTCTTGGAGCAGAGCAATTGCTCTCAAAATAGCCACCACTTGCTGACCAAATTCATTAGTCAAAAGTGAGCTAGGCACTTGCATATATGATTAGGCAGGTGCTACAACCCCTTAAGGCAAGGTGACTTTAGCAACGTACATGCCTTTGATGCCTAGGCAAGAGCTTCACCTCAAGGAAAACAGTACCTGAGGCAAGCATCTTATTAAACCAACAATTCTTTTATGTGAAACTCACAAAAATCATCCCCAAAAAGGCATCCTTTGATTCATATGCAAGGGCATTTTGGTCTGATGAATTCTGTCCCCAGGTATCTATGTGATGCCTTTGCCCAACTGTTTTCTGCCACTTGGACAAGATACAAGAATGTTTGTTTGTTCCCAAAACATGATAATGTTGCTTATGATAATAGGCAAACTACCAAGTATAATCCCCTTTAATATCAATAATGTTAAATAGGCTTGTATTATGATCTTATCATCAAGAAACGTACATTTCCAGCTAGTCTGGGATTAATACTTCTTCTGAGCTAAGTATAGAAATGAACATTTCATTTCTAAAATATTTTAAAAAACAAATAACTTCAGTAACTAGGATGCCTCCATGTTGCGTTCACTTTTGACTACCTTTTGGAAATTCATGTCTGCAACAAATTGTACACTTTGCTCCTTTACTGATGTAAGTATATATAATAATAAGGTCTATTTTTCTGTAGCAGACAATTTTTTCCTTCTTATGCCCATTTTGAAGTGCAAGACATAACACTACATTACCAAGTGAAGCTAGTACTTGCCATTCATATCTATCTTAGCTAAAGGCCAAAGGACAAGGGAAGGAACCTTCAGTCTATTGGAAGAGTAGCATTAACAAGGTAAAAAAAAGATAAGAAGAGCACGAAGACTAAATTCAGGATCCACATAACTCATATCTGCATACCTGTTCCATTGGTACAGGTTCCTCATTCTTTTGTTCTTCCACATTATTTGATTCAACATTGGACTTGTTTTGACTATCAGAAACCTTTTTTTCATCTTTCCCTGTAACATTGGCCCCAGTATCATCGCCTGGAATTTTCAAATCTGCAGGAAGCTGACCTGTCTTTAATGCCTGCTCACACAGAGAACCATCCAAATGTAATGTTAAAATTAAGAAAAAAATCCACAAGACAATCTCTTTTAAAATCACACATACAATCAAGCAAGCACCTTCTCAAGTCTTGCAACCTCTTCTAAAGTCTGAGAATTCACAATGGCCGCCTGTATGTCAAATAAAGCTAAACAAGATCAGAATTTAGTCTGAAACAGGCACTACAAATGAAGCAGAAGTCATTTACAAACATGACAAAGATAATTACCAATGACATTTCATGTGGTTTAAGACAAATTAATCACAAACATGCACACTTTACGCAAGTTAAAAAGCAGTGCATTAGACAGATATTATGTTCAGACCTACAGTACCTAAACCAACTAAGATGAAAGATTAAGAAACCTCCACAAAACAACTGTTTAGACACATTCTTATCATACATTTATGATTTCCTCCTCACTAATGCAGTTACAGGTAGAGATGTGTGTGTCCGAGTAAGCGGGTGTGACTAGCCATAATCTTATAATAGATGTAAGATTTCACATTGATTGTCACAGGTTGTGTGAGTCCTTTAAGTGTTCTCTTTCATCAAAACTCATCAGGAATCTGATCAATACTTTTGTGGTCTGTGCTTTCTGACTTGGACCACAAACATAAAAATGATATTTTGGAAAATAAAAGAAAAAGAAGGAATACATTAATTGACATGTTCACAGAGTCCATAAACCAGTGGCAATTTTAGCATATTCATGCATCAGTCAGTAGTTACCATAACATTCTCCAAAAAGTGCATGACTGAATCTGAAAATTACAATCTGCTTGCAATGGAAAAGAACATCATGAGTACTTATAAACTTTATCAACCACCTTCTGTGTTTAAATGGGCACCTTTTTAAAACCCTTTCAAATCCCATGCAAGTATAGATCAAACCCAAACACATAAAAAGTTCTTAAACTGAGGAATAAAGCAATCAGTAGCCTTAAGCAAATAACTATGAAGAGAGGCAAGACTTGAAGCTTATATATATTATCGAATTCAATTTCAAATTCAATCTTAAAAGCTTGGCAGGAATTGCTTTGAAACAAAGAAGATTACTTGATGTTGTGTTTGGTTAGAATGGAAGGGAGGGAAAGCCAAAGGAAGAGAGGGGTGGCTGCACCCTCTCCTATGTTTGGAACAAATTCCAATGGAAAGGAAGGGATTTGGAGGGGGTACATGACTGCTCAAAACCTTCATTTCTTTTAAACCCTTTGGATTGGGAGGATTTGAAGAAGTACTTCTGACTAAATACTTTATATCATATAGACAAAATCACCCTATGTTAATATATCATTTTAACCTCTAAAGGATATAATTGTAAAATAAATGCTAAGTCATAATTTCATTTCCTTTCCACTCATTACCAAAGAAGGTTAATAACATACCCCTCCATTTCCTTTCCCAATTCTTTTATAAGCAATCCAGACAAAGGGAACCTTACCTCATTCTATTTTAACCTTACCCTATTCATTAAAATTAATGAAATAATTAAATTTATTTAAATTTCAAAATTCAAATTGGTCAAGCCTCAATAATGGGTCTATTTAAAACATTTAAATACAATTAAGTAAAAGTTTTAGAACTTGCTTTTTTGGTAGAATTAATAATTAGGTCTTCAACAACTAAAATCTTTATTGTTGCCTCCACGTTCACTTATTTAGCCTAGGCTAAGGCACATAACATATTAAAAAAAAAAAAAAAGTAAATTACCCCCAAGTCCTTAGGGTTTCACCCTAATTCATCTTAGAACCATTAGTATTCAAAATGGACACTCCGCTCCAAACTAATATACTTCACAAGATGCATAAGTCTTGCTGATACCCCACCATTTGATTTTCCGTAAACTTTAGGATGTGGCCATCATTTTATACCTATACTACCCTTCCTTGATAACTCTTAAGTCAACTCATATATCCTTTCACACACCAACGGCAGCCACTCACATATCTTTTTGTAGGATTTGTTCATGGCAACTATTAATAAAACAGCCATTGCAAATGAATGGCACTAGCAGAGCTTATCAACAACCCAACCGTGCTTGAGAAAACTCTTGCTTATTTAAATTCATTCGGAACCGGAAAAAAAAAAAAAAAAGGCATAGCATGTTCTTCCAGCACTGCCATCAACAACAACTAAAAACTAGAACTAGAATTAAAAGAGAAAAAATAAATTTGACAATTTTTTCTTCCTGATGAGTTATTCATTACAGATAATTGATTATTGAAGCATCTATTAACGGTTACCTAAAAGGAATTTGTGCCTTCCCTCTTCCTCTAGCTCGATTCTCAGTTGGTATAATGGGTTCCAAGGGTAAAAATGATCTTTTTCATTCAAGGTTGAAAGAAATGAGGTAGAACCACCCACTATGGTGGGGAAGCTTTGGACCCTAGTTGTCACTAACCTTGCATTGTTGTCTAACGGCTCAAGAAGTCATCCAATCAAGGAGTTTCTTTTGATAGTGAACAAGCCTTCATGTGGATCTCTTTCATTACGAGGTGAGAATGGAATCAATTATGAGATGGACAGTCAATTGAATCCTGTAATATGGGTTGAAAGACACATTTTGGTGTTTTAGGGTCATAGGTAGTTTAGTCATTTTCTAAAATCCATTAATGACATTTAGGGTCTTGGGACAAAGTGTCCACTTTGAATACTAATGGACCTACAATGAATTAGGGTGAAATCCTAAGGACTTGGGGTAATTTACCCTGAAAATAAGTTAAAACTACACATTGTTTTCTACAATTCTTCTCTCCCTCTATCTTTCAAAAGTGGCTTTGCGATTTGAGATAGTTCTTTCAATTTCCTCGCCTTCTCTTTCAACTTCAGTTTTGTACTTCTCCAAACCAATGGATCGTTTAATTACATGAAAATCACATTTGGGATTGCACAATCCAATTTCAAAATTGATGGGCAATAAGCATATCTGGTAGCACCCGAGCATTTGGCTAGCGGGTTGGTGCATGATCCCCCTACTTAGAGAGTAGGGTTGAATTCCCCCCTCCCCCAATTAAAAATAAAAATAAAAAGCATATCTGGTAACAATGCGTCAAAGAATGTGATCACTACTCTTTTGAAAATTCCCTTCCTTGGTTCCAAGTGTCATTAAACAACAAGACTCCATTTCTTAGAGGTCTCAAAAGTTCTAATTCAACACTCTTTCTTTCGTCTATTGAAACCCATAACTACAAGTTTTTATATCCTTTGTTAATATTTCCAAGTAGTTTCTCAATAACATCATAAGATCAAATTGGTCAGCCCATGCCTTCTAAAAGGAATTTGGAAGCACCTATATCATCAAATTCTAGTAAAGGATATTATAACTTACCCTCGTCTGAACAAAGAGAAGAAATTAATTTAGAGCATTCAAAAAATAGCTATAAAAGTTCTGGCCACACCCTCAAATGAGAGTCTAAATTGTCATCTTACAGCATCTAAGGAAGTTTGTCAAGTTCTTGTCGCAAGTAAATCATAAATTAAATTCTTAAGCTTTCTTGAAGTTTATGCTTCTGTAAATGGTACCCAAGCATGAATTTGTGAAAGAAATTGAAATATTCAGAAGGCAGGCTTCTCCCACTCTACCCTTGATTCCTATCTTTTTTTCTTCTTTATTTCATCCCTATTTCCTGATAAAGTTCTCTAAAGTTTTTCTAAGATGCATAAGCAAAACCATCAAAAAAGCAACCATGATGAGAAACTAAAATACTATCAACAGCATTATCCTTGTTTCAAATTAGCATTTTGAGAAAGTTAATACCTTGATAGCTAAAATTTGCTCAGGTGTGGGGGCAACTACTTTTGGCATCTGTTCTTCCTGTGCAACTTCTGAAACCTTTGGAACCTCTTCTGGTGTGAATGTCTTTGCGGATTCTTTCTTCATTTCCTCTTCAACTTCTTTAGATGCAAACAGATTTTCAGCTTCCAGTCTCTCCTAAGACCCATGAAGCATAATTATGAGAATTAATTCATACGGTAGTTACATGAGGAAATCAAAATTATAGCAAATTAGAACATACAGCGNCCCCCCCCCCCCCCCTCTCCACCCACCAAAAGATGCAAAAAGAAAAACGACAAGAATGTAAGAATGTTTAAGGTACATCGAATGAATAAATCAATCCTACAGCATAAGTCTTTTCTTTATGAAATAAGTAAAACATGCGCAATACAAAGCATTAGGCTAAAAGATGGAATTATAATTTTCAACGAAAAGCAGAATTCAGGACATCTTTCTTAATAGTAAATGCACCTAACTTGGAGCCTAGGCCAGTACTCAATAAAAATAACTGAAATACCATTCTAAAATCCAGAATTATTCCATTAATCATGTAAACTGTGAATAACTCAAACCACACAATTGCACTTCATGAACCTACACTTACTACTTCATAATATAATATTCAATTCAAACTACACCATGAATGAACAAAACAATGTTGAAAGCAAAGTTAACATTTGTAAAGCTAAAGGTTCAATTAGGCAGAAGCTCTCAGAGAATGAATATGGGTGTGGCCAGAGGTTTCTCAATTAATCACAACAATTTTACATAATCATACACATGATGAGCAGTAACTAATGCATGACAAAAAGGAAGAATAATAAGTTTGTTTCAGAGGATAAAATAATAGTTTAGCATATCCAATCACCTTAACTTTCACTTTCTTGAAATCCAGGACACGGAGTGATTTAAGTTTGTAAATCACATACAACCTATAATTAGGTTTTTTTGTAATATTATTGTCCAATAAGCTAAGGAACTGCAGCTTAGGAAGAGATGAAAGAGGATCAATCTCCACCAAGTTGACGAGCCTGTTGTTTGTGAGAACCAACGTATGTAACTTGGGCAAGAACTCTGCAGGGCAAGGAAATATGAACACCATAAGAGGCTTCCTACAAGAAAGGATGAGACAGAAAAAAAAAGTGCAAAAAGGAAATCCATGTTGTTCAAAGCTTGCCTCCAATATTGGGATTGATACGAGTAACCCGGTTGTTGTTTATAAGTAAGGTACCCAAGCGGTTAAGATAAGGGAAGTTGTCGAGCTTGACAATCTCATTGTCAGACAAATCTATGGTATCGAATTGGTCCTGTCAAGGAGCCAAAGTAACAAAAATGCACAAGCAAACGAGTGTTAAAAAGAGCTAAAAATGCCCACAACGAATTTTCCTATCCTTTGGGGGGGAAAAGAAGAAGAAAGGCAGCAAGTAGACAAACCTCGGTAGCACCCAAGTTTTCCATTACAGCAATTTTGTTACCTGAAGAATAAAAGAATGGGGAAGCAAAGGCAAAAGATTAACTTCTAAAGAAAGGAAATCTGAGACGGCGATAGAAATCATTATTAGGGTTTGGGGGGGCGGAAGAAGGAGAAGCAGCACCTCGAAGATCCAATTCTCGCTCCTTGAGGGCATTGAAGAAGTGAGGGCTCTTCCAAATCAAGTCGGCCGTGAGTTTCACCATACCTCCTTCTTCTTCTTCTTCTCTTTCTTTCTTCTCTACACCTTATTTACTCAATGCGGTGTCGCAGCGAATGGCGGGCGGCGAGTCGGCTACCAGTCACTTAACACTACTCAAACTAAGAGTATGCTATTTTATTTGCGCCGTTCTTCATTTTTATTCACTCACTCTTAGAGAGTAGCCCAAAACGACAGCGTTGCAACCCACTACGTCATTTTCTTAGTGTGGGGCACCGCCCGGACATTTAAGGAGCCGAGCCTGCTTGTAACGACCATATACATAACATTTTTTTTATTTATTGAAAAAAAAGATAATTTGATTTTTCTTTTCATAATAGTATTTATTAATGAAATATTTTAGTCGGATTGAAGCAACCAGCACAAAGTTTAGACACCTCTAGGACGGAGCACACGACATAATCACTAAAGTTATCAATTCTTTACGTTTCTCATTTAATTTTTTTTAAACTAGTTACTAGATGTTTTGAAATATATGTACCAGTGTGTTAGAACACAAAGCCAAAAGAATTATAAAAAAATAATAAAAAGGCTCCAAGGCATTTACTAATAATAATTTTTGAAGTTGTATTTCATCTGGTCAATTATTTAATAGTGTAAATGTATATCTTGTGTGAGCCAATAAGATGGTTGTAGAAAAATAACTATGAACTTTAAGCATTTACATTTAATAAATGGTATTATTTTCATATGACTTATACACAGTCAAATTAAATAAAGTTCTTGAAATTATATATGTTGTGTAGAAGGAATAACAAAGTGTTATAATTATGAGATCCTGATTGCATCAAAGAATAATTCTTTAAAGGTTACCAATCAATGTTTTATTAAGATCTTGGTATGGATAAAACCAAGGAGACTAACATAATGTAATGTTCCTCATTTGTAAACTGAATAATTGATTTCATAGATTGAATTATAAAGATAATTGAATTAACATGGAGGTATCTATTACATGAACAAGTTCACTAAACATAAATCACTATAGAAATTTCATTTGGTATGACGACTCAAGTGTCCATGGAATAAATTCTCATGTGACAAGCTATGTAATTTATCCTAGGATTTGAGATCATAAAGTTGCCTTATACGTGGAATGTTATACTTAAATGTAATCTAATGTGCTCAATCAATGATGCTCATAAAAAGATAGACATTGGATATAATATGAAGCATATAAAGGTAAGTGAATAATCAAATAAAGGATTCATCACTTTATGTGATACTAAGGAGAATATCAATTGCTTTTTAGCATGTCTTAACTCAAGAAAATCTTAGGCAAAGGTAGAATGAATATTTGAAAATAAGTTTTCAAATTTCATTAAGGATTTAAAGACTAGCTACAAGGACAAAAATGGCAAAGACAATATAATGTAGACATTGCACCATGCATACTGAAAGGATATTAATAACATGATAAGACTGTATACTAAAGGGTTGAGTCAAACTAGTATGACTTTTCTTAATATTTGAGTAGCCATGATGCATTACTAGTTGTCAATTTTGACTTATAAATATGACTAATCAATTAGGGAATTGATGAAAAAAGCAAATTAAGAGTTTAATTCATCTAATTATTGTTTACTTCAAATTATAGTTTATATTTGTTACCAATGTGTTAAGAACCTATTATGTCGCACACATTAAAAAATGTTAATTGTGAATGTAAAAGGGGCTTTATTGAGTTAAATTAATTGAAAGAAGTTAAGAACTTCAAGGATTTAATTGAATGGTTCAATTAATCTAGAGGCAATTCTACAATTCGTATCAATGTTGTGCAAATCCTACTAGGGTTAGGCATAACATAATTGCCTACATATATGAGGATTATACTACATTTGAAAGGTATTGTCACATCCCATTTCCTAAAAGATCGTGATCGGCATATGGACCTATGTGGATATGACCCACTAGGCCCAAATAAGCCTTATCAACATGTGTGGGCTTGACATGCACCACATTCTTACAAAATCCATACATTATAATAGCATTCACATATATATATATAAACGTCGTCACATCATTATGAAACTTCTCAACATAACATATGGAAGATTGTACATCCATTTATCACATAATACCATCACATAATCATGGAACTTCTCAACATGGTGTGTGATTTCTATTTTCATTTCATATCGATATTCACAATATACATATATTATCTGTGGTCTGGCACACATCCCATGCCTATAACACTTATGGTCTTTTCACCATGCTATCAACATTCATATGCACCCATTTTCGGAGCTTAACACAATATTTGCAATGATAAACAAATAAATGTGTATTAACATTTATTTACTTAACTAAGTATCATTTAGAACATAAAATAGTATAAGACTCAACTTGACACACTGTAGAGTGTAGAGACATTGATGGCTGAAAAAGAAGGTACTATCACAACTACCAAGTATGAGCTCGACTACTACTCCACAAGGTGCCTAGTGAATAAGCTACAGATCTGTAAAACAAAAATAAGAAAAAATAACAGGTGAGTGATAATTCTATTTTATAGATTTATTGAGTTATTTTAATTTTATATATATTAATTTAATTTGGCTATTATTTATTAATTTTTATGCTTTTGTAGGATTTAAAGGAATAAGGCTTAATTTTGGAAATAAAGGTGCTTGAAGGATCCAAAATCTTGCTCGTATATGCTTTAGTGTTTTAATCATAACCGCACTCCAAATGTCCAAATGATACGATTCTTAAGCCATTGGAAAGCTATAAGACAGAGATACAACTTTCATGAAGACCACTTTGCCAAGTTCCACTTGAAGATAGAGAAAATTGTGTCAGAAGATGATCGAGTGTAATACCGCGGGAATGGCAATTTGAAGAATGATATTTGATGTTTGGGCCTCCTAACACTTCTTAGCCCACAAGTTGAGTCATTAGATTAAATTATGTTTAATTTAGGGAATTTTAGGTCAAAATTATTAGTATTTAAAGAGTGATTTGGGAGAAGTTAAGAAGACAACCCTAAGAAATTCAATAAGCTAGAAGTTGAGGTTGAAGCTGAGTGAGCAAGGTTGCAAATATTTGTTTTGTCTTCTTCCGTAGCTTTTATTTTTCTCGTTATTTTTAATGGCTGAACTTCACATATTTTTATTTATCTTTGCAATTATGAGTAGCTAATTTTATTTTCTAGAATTGCAATTGAACTCACATATAATATGAATTTTTAATCTTTTTCTTGCTTACTTTCAATGGAAGTGAATTATTTATTCTAATTTATTCTTAATGCTTTTAATTGCTTAGCTACCAATTAAATTGATCTAGGAATCTAAACAAACTTGGGAAAAGGAGTTTAGTGTAGACTAAAATTAGAATAACATATGATCATATTAATTCATTTGTGTATAAGATATGGATATACCTATATGCCATGTGTAGCTAGAATTAGAGCCTGATCCTAATAAATCTATTTTAATTTCAATTAAGATAGGGATATAGTGTTTTGGTTAAAATATATATTTTTATAAGATGAGTCGAGATACTTTTATAAATAATTGAGGACTATAAGTCAGCAATTCAACCCATTGAAATAAGTTAAGGAAGAAAGATAAAATTTAGATGAAATGTGAGGGATATTGTAATCCTAGACTTATATCTATTGNCCTATTTTAATTTCAATTCACATTGGAATATAGTGTTTTGTTTAAAGTAGATATTTTTATAAGATAAGTCGAGATACTTTTATAAATAATTGAGGACTATAAGTCAGCAATTCAACCCATTGAAATAAGTTAAGGAAGAAAGATAAAATTTAGATGAAATGTGAGGGATATTGTAATCCTAGACTTATATCTATTGAGTTTAATCATATTTTATTTCTGCTTTGATTTTCATTCTTGTTACTTAGTTTTGTTAATTTTAGTTTAAATAATTATTTGCCTTTAGACCATTTGGATAAAATTAAATTGTGTTAATTTTGATACTTGGTAAAATTTTTAGAAACAATTCTTTGAAGAATCGATACTCTATTTGCTATTATACTATTCTTGTGATATGTATACTTGCGTGAGTAGAATTTTAACTAACAAATTTTTGCGCCATTGCCAGGGAATTGTTTTCTAGAATTTTTACTAATTTAATACCAAGCAATTTAGTCTTACTTCAAATTTTATTTTTTTTGTTTTAATATTACTTTTGTTTGTTTATAGATATTTTTGGTCATTGTATGAAAAAAGAAGCAATTGTAATCTTGTTCCTTTTGATCTTAAGATGGAAAGAACTTTTAAAAGACGTCGAAGAGAGAATTTGCAAAGTTGCAACTTTAAATCAGACAATGGCTAAAGATAACAACAACAATGGCAATAATGCCATTAATCTAGTTCCTGAAGAAAATAGAGCACTTTGAGATTATGTTGTTCCTCTTTTGCAAGGGTTGCACCAAAGCATTAAAAGAGCTTCCATCAATGCAAATAATTTCAAAATTAAGCTAGCTTACATTCAGATGATTTAGTCTTCAATTCAATTTGGTAGGTTATCTAGTGATGATCTTAATTCTCATTTGGTGAATTGTCACTATCCAAAGCAGAGAACCATGACCGGTGCAAAGGTATTGATGAGAGTTACCTTCTTAACCCATGCAAGCCTAAAATGAACAATTCAAATCATATACTCGAAATTACCTTATGGGACTCATCGCCATGGAACTATACATCAAGCATACATGAATGTATTATATCACATAAGGATATGTTATATTATTTTGCATGTTCACATGCTCAAAACGCAGAAGCATCACATAGAAAAATAACATATATAGGCCATCCTGTGGCAATTACAAAGTGTAGCCATTTCGTGGCACATTTCAACATACACATCATTTAATCTAAGACATAGCAAAATATTATCCATGATAGTCAACATAAATGACCAAACCACATAGGATCAGCGAAGTATGACTCAAAACAAAATGATTGACACCTACTGGATGCCATATGATCACCTATTAAAGACAAACTAAAGTATTGGCTCTTTCCAAAGGATAATGAGCTAAGCAACTACTAATCTATAAAAAAAGTGCATCTTACATGTGTGAGTTATAAATAACTCCGTGAGGAGATACGGGAAGGGGAACAAGCTAAATGGGAGAGTGTTTGTCTAAAACACTTTTAAAATAAACGCAAATAATCCATTTCAAGCAACCTCAAAGTTTGCCTCTTAAACATATCAAATATTCAAAGAGTTTTGGTAATTCAATCCTCAAATAAGATCAAACATCCCAAGATGCAAATTATGTGTCAAATATGAACAAGGGTCCAAGAAACCTCAAATCTTCGTCTCGATGGTATAACTCATTTAAAATGATTTTATAAGGTTTTGTTGAAATCCTGTTCACAGCTTTTGAAAAATGAATAATAGACTGGAAAACGTTTAAGTATTTTCAAGAAAACAATTTAAAAATATTGGCTTTAAAGCTTTGTAAAAGATGTCGAAGAAAGTATTTTTAAGACAACAATTTAAAAATATTGACTTTAAAGCTTCTTAAAAGATGTCAAAGAAAAATAAGGTTTAGTTTCAAAGAAAATAAAGTAATGATGTTGTCTTTAGAAAATCTTTGAAGAAAATGGATAGATTTCAAATTAACATAACTTGCATTACATCAAGTAAATCAAGTCTAAATACCATATACAAATGCCAAGATCAAAACCAATAACAACTCAAGCACCAAGGTCAAAACAAATGTCAATTTCAAGGACTAGGATCTAAACAAATACCAAAGTTGAGACAATATGTCAATCCCTGCTCTATAAAGTAATTACAGTGTCATTCATATACTCGATAGAATGTTTGTATATTGAGAAAGCCCGAGAAATTGACAAAAGACGATATTGCCCCTAGAAGTACAGTTAAGTCGATTAAACATCGAACAAGATAAAATCGAGATCTTAAAGATGAAATTGAGAATTTCACAATCTAGGGATGACTCAAAATGGTAATTCGGAGTTCGAGGTCCAATTTGGAGTCAATCCGAAAAATTGACCGGTTAGGGGCAAAATGATCATTTTGCAATTTGAGGACAAAATGGAAATTTTTAGAAAAGATTTTCTTAGCCCCATTTGACATGTTTGAGTATGACATGAGTATTGAAGTACAATTGGAAGATTTAGCAGTGAAAAATATGAGCTTCCGATATTTTTAGAGTATAGGGGCAAAATGATAATTTGGCCACTCGAAATCGAAAATTTAATTTTTGAAAGGATTTGATCAAATTTAATTATTTGGAGTGTGAAATGAGTATGAGGAGTGAAAATTATGCATTATGGCAAATTTTCAATTTTTGAGGTAAAAATGTAATTTTTGAAAAGTTCAGGGGTAAAAGTGTAATTTTGAAAAATTTGCTCCACCAAAACTTTGGAAAAATCTG
>NC_030850.1:21095400-21102659 GCF_000208745.1 Theobroma cacao | reverse complement strand
GTATGATGACTTATTTTAATTGTCTCCATTTACTCGGCTTTAGATACTTTAGATGGTATATGTTTACTCACTGGGATTATAAAATCTCACCCTTTCTTTCTATACATTTTTCAGGCTCAGGACAGTTTGTAGATAGTCGAGTAGGATGAGAACTAAGCTCGGAACTGCATTATAGAAAGTAAGAGTTCACAGTCTTACATCCTCTTGATCAATTGGGCCCACGTATTATTGCAGATCAAATCTTATATTTTGGTTATCTGTATTTCTATTCATACAATTTTCACTTTACTTTCATGTGCAAAAAAAATTATTTACGAATATTTCTATTGAAATTTATTTTATGAGAAAATAGAATATTTTATTTATTATTTTTGAATAGTACTAATTGTCAATTTGCTTTTAAATGAACGTTTTAGATATCAAAACTTATTTCTAAGTATGAAATATGCGTTTTCCACCTAATTATTACATTTTTAACTTGTTTCGAAATTTTTGATGAAAATGACAAAAACGCCCCTGTGAGGCAGAAATTAAAATTTTATTATTTTTGGATGAAAAAAATGATCTATATTGTTTTAAAACACGATTTTTGTAACAGTAAATCACAGGGTAGGTGAGGAATTGATATGAGAGCCTTGCGAGGTCTCGATAGGGTACTCGGAAGATGAGTGCCTATCGGGACATCGCGGCTGTTGTCACGGACTCGAAGGTGGTTCTGGGTCGTGACACAATATCAATACCAAAGTCCAAAATCCAAAACAAATATCAAGTTTCAATTTCATAGTGTCACATATCATCTCAAATAGGTCATGGAGCACTAAGTAGCATGGACAACCAAATCAAAGTGTGTTGTAGCATCATAGAGGTCAGATATATGATAGTTATAGACGGTACATCAAAGGCTGTAGGATCGTATCAACTACCAAACGAAACCAAATCAAAGGGTTAAAGCAAATCATTATGCACAATGGCTAGTGGCTATTGTCACTAGCTACAGGTTCATAACTCAAGTAAGCTCCATTAAAACATTTTTTATGCCATGTTTCCAAATACCAAATATTCATTTCCAAATGAAAAAATAAATTCATTTGCTATCCAAGCTCAAAGGGTTCAACCAAAAATCAAGTCAAGCGTTCAAGTCCATTTCCGAACAAGGGATGAATTCAATCATCAATCAAGTAATTATCCATAGACAAATATCTATCTTGAGGCGTCAAACGATTGAAAGGCTTGTTCCGTATGCTCAAAATAAATACATAATAACATATGTACATAGTATATACATATTTCATAAAACAAGCTTTAAACCATTGTTCACATCACAAAGTTCATCCAAATATGTTTTAATGTGAGGTTGTAGATTAGGCATGCTTAATTATATAAATAATTAAAAAAAACTGCATCTATCCACGTTTTGAAGTGTGTCTTTTTTCCTCTGGGCACCTTTCATTGAAAGCTCAGCTCAGCTTTTTCAACAACTCAAATTACCCCAATATCACCTAAAAATGATATTCAATTATCAATACTTTCAAAGTCCCAATAAAATGATATTGAATTAGCAATATTCTCAAAAACTTTTAATAATTTTGGAATACTTTGAATACCTATTTCTAACCTTATTTAATCTTCACTTATTTCCAATTATTTCCACCAAACTTTCATCCAAACCTCATACCGAATAAATAAACAACTCATTTTACCTATTTTTCCTTGTTGGTGAGCTTTAAATAAAGGGATCTAACCAAATCTTGAAAACCTAGAAAAATTCCTAGTGTTTAAAGAGAGAAAACAAAATCACCAAAGCCAAGTTTTTGGGAGTGATAATCCTTACCTTTAGCAGTTAGAATCCAATATTTGCTAATGGAGTTTGAAGGTTTTGAATGGTGTGAACTTTTAAAGAAAAGGGGTGAAAGAATAGAATTGAGGGGTTTTTGGGTTTTAGGGCTTTTAAGCCTGTTTTTGGCTGACTGGGAAATCTAGGATCGATTATGGACGGTTTATAGTCGAGATATTTGTGGCCGAATGGGAATATGAGTCCTGTGTAGTATGAGTCAAGGACAAGGACACTTTGGTTAATTTGGTGGTGTTAGACACCTTAGACTTTGATGTGATCTTGGGAATGGATTGGTTGTCACCCCGTCATGCTAGTGTGGATTGTTATCATAAATTGGTTAGATTTGATTTCCCCGGTGAATCATCATTTAGTATTCAGGGGGATAGGAGTAATGCTCCAACCAATTTGATATCGGTCATTTCTGTCAAAAGGTTAATACGACAGGGTTGTATAGATTACTTGGCTGTTGTAAGGGATACTCAGCCGAAGGTTGGAAATGTAAGTCAAGTGTTGGTGGTGAAGGAGTTCGTGGATGTATTTCCCGAAGAGCTACCAAGTTTACCTCCCGAGCGGGAGATTGAATTTTGCATAGATTTAATTCCCGACACTAGACCTATATCCATACCCCCATATAGAATGGCACCGGCAGAGCTCAAAGAGCTTAAGGATCAATTAGAGGATTTGTTGGATAAAGGCTTCATCCATCCTAGTGTATCCCCATGGGGAGCACCAGTGTTATTTGTGAAGAAGAAAGATGGGTCACTTAGGCTGTGCATTGATTATCGACAGCTTAATAAAGTGACGGTGAAGAATAAATATCCTCTCCCAAGGATAGATGATTTATTTGATCAACTACAAGGAGCACAATGTTTTTCTAAGATAGATCTGCGATCTGGGTACCATCAGTTGAGAATCCGGAACGAAGATATACCCAAGACCGCATTTCGAACAAGATATGGGCACTATGAGTTCTTAGTGATGTCATTTGGGCTCACGAATGCTCCTGCAGCCTTTATGGATTTGATGAACCGAGTGTTCAAACCTTATTTGGATAAGTTTGTGGTGGTGTTTATTGATGACATTTTGATATATTCAAAGAGTCGAGAGGAGCATGAGCAGCATCTTAAGATAGTGCTCCAAATTTTGAGAGAACATCGATTGTATGCTAAGTTCTCCAAGTGTGAGTTTTGGCTCGAAAGTGTTGCATTCTTGGGGCATGTGGTATCTAAGGAGGGGATACAAGTTGATACAAAGAAAATTGAAGCAGTGGAAAAATGGCCAAGGCCAACATCAGTTACGGAGATTAGAAGCTTTGTGGGTTTAGCTGGCTATTATCGTCGCTTTGTGAAGGACTTCTCCAAAATAGTTGCCCCTTTGACTAAGCTGACACGTAAAGATACAAAATTTGAGTGGTCTGATGCTTGTGAGAATAGTTTTGAGAAGCTTAAGGCATGTCTCACCACAGCTCCAGTGTTAAGCCTGCCGCAAGGCACAAGGGGTTACACGGTGTTTTGTGATGCATCGGGGGTTGGTTTAGGATGTGTATTGATGCAACATGGGAAGGTGATTGCGTATGCATCTAGGCAACTTAAAAGGCATGAGCAGAATTACCCCATACACGATTTGGAAATGGCAGCAATCGTGTTTGCCTTAAAGATTTGGAGACATTACTTGTATGGTGAGACTTGCGAGATATACACGGACCACAAAAGTCTGAAGTATATATTTCAGCAGAGGGATCTTAACTTACGGCAACGTAGATGGATGGAGTTGCTAAAGGATTATGATTGTACTATTCTTTATCATCCCGGTAAGGCCAATGTAGTGGCAGATGCCTTGAGTCGAAAATCAATGGGAAGCTTGGCACATATTTCCATTGGTAGGAGATCTTTGGTTAGAGAGATCCATAGCTTGGGAGACATAGGTGTGCGTTTGGAAGTTGCGAAGACAAATGCTTTGCTAGCACACTTTAGAGTGAGGCCTATTTTAATGGACAGGATTAAAGAAGCACAAAGTAAAGATGAGTTTGTGATTAAGGCCTTAGAGGATCCTCAGGGTAGGAAAGGAAAAATGTTTACTAAAGGCACAGATGGAGTGTTGAGGTATGGAACCAGACTTTATGTGCCTGATGGTGACGGGTTGAGGAGAGAAATATTGGAGGAAGCTCACATGGCAGCTTATGTGGTACATCCAGGGGCTACAAAGATGTATCAAGATTTGAAAGAGGTGTATTGGTGGGAAGGACTTAAGAGAGATGTAGCTGAGTTTGTCTCCAAGTGCCTGGTTTGTCAGCAGGTTAAGGCCGAGCATCAAAAGCCTGCAGGGCTACTACAGCCATTACCAGTACCCGAGTGGAAGTGGGAACATATTGCTATGGACTTTGTAACGGGTTTGCCTCGAACCAGTGGGGGATATGATTCAATTTGGATAGTAGTGGACCGGTTAACAAAGTCAGCTCATTTTCTTCTGGTTAAGACTACTTATGGGGCTGCCCAATATGCTCGAGTTTATGTGGATGAGATAGTGCGACTACATGGTATTCCCATTTCTATAGTATCTGACAGAGGAGCTCAGTTTACTAGTAGGTTTTGGGGAAAGTTGCAAGAAACATTGGGCACTAAGTTGGATTTCAGCACAGCTTTCCACCCTCAGACTGATGGACAATCTGAACGGACCATACAGACATTGGAGGATATGTTGAGGGCTTGTGTGATAGACCTTGGTGTCAGGTGGGAGCAATATCTACCCTTAGTGGAATTTGCCTACAACAACAGTTTCCAAACTAGCATCCAAATGGCACCATTTGAGGCCTTATATGGACGAAGATGTAGGTCACCCATGGATGGCTAGAGGTGGGAGAAAGGAAACTTTTGGGGCCTGAATTGGTGCAGGATGCAACCGAGAAAATACACATGATCCGTCAGAGGATGTTAACAGCACAAAGTAGACAGAAATCATATGTTGATAACCGACGAAGAGACATGGAGTTCCAAGTAGGAGATCATGTTTTTTTAAAAGTTTCGCCAACTAAAGGGGTAATGAGGTTTGGCAAGAAAGGGAAGTTAAGTCCTCGGTATATAGGGCCATTCGAGATCTTAGAAAGGGTTGGAGCGGTGGCTTATCGTTTGGCCTTACCGCCAGACCTTTCAAATATTCATCCCGTGTTTCATGTGTCCATGCTTAGGAAGTACAACCCAGATCCATCACATGTAATACGGTATGAAACCATTCAGTTGCAATATGATCTAACCTATGAGGAACAACCGGTAGCTATCCTTGATAGGCAAGTTAAAAAACTCGGTTCAAAGGATGTAGCCTCAGTGAAAGTGTTGTGGTGGAATCACACTAGCGAAGAGGTAACGTGGGAAGCTGAGGATGAGATGCGGACAAAGCATCCACACCTCTTCGATATGTAAAGGTAAGCCACTCTACATTGAATTTAAATTCGGGGATCGAATTTTTATTAGTGGGGGAGAATGTGAGACCCTATCAAGCTCGATTAAAAGATGGTATTGTACCGAGTGATACAACTAAGTTAAATCGAGCCTTAAACTAGTTCAAATAGAAATTCTAAGAGGAATTTGAAAATTTTAAAACTCACAGAATGGCTTAGAATAGTGATTCGGAGTTCAAGGTCCAGTTTGGAGTCCATCAAGAAAATTGTCTAATTAGGGACAAAACGGTCATTTTACCATTTGATGATTTAATGGAGATTTCTAGCCAAGATTTGATCACATTTGACCAAGAATAATTATATGAAATATAATTATGATTATTGGAGTATAAATGATGTTTAGCAGTGAAAAATTTTGATTCTCGGTATTTTTGGAGCAGAAGGGCAAAATGGTAATTTTGCCACTAGAGGACTAAACGAAAATTTTTATAAAACATTTTTTTTGCCCCATTTGGTTAATATTGATCAATATTAGTGTTATTTTAGGTTGAAAAGTAGAAATAATGAGATTTCGGTACATTTCGGAGTATAGGGGCAAAATTGTAATTTTTTCATCTCGGGGGCAAATCGGTAAATTTTTCACCCCAGCACTTGTCAAGACCAAGGGATTTTAATTGTGGTAGGATTGGATAAATACCAGAATATTTGTGGTGGAAAATTAAGAAGAAAAAGTCAAAAAGTTAAAAATTAGGCCAATAAGCATGTGACACATGGCATGCTTGATTATTTTATTATTTTCTATAGCAATCAGCCCATTAAATCCCCAATTCCCTCACCATATTCGGCCTAGGCATCTAGCAACAAGAAAAAAGGAAGAACAAAAGGAAAAACAAGAAAACCTAGGTGGAAATTCAAAGAAAAAGTGAGGAAATCAAGGAAACAATCTAGGTAAGTTAAAATTTCTTTAATTCTCCTTGATACCTAGTTTACCCATGCTTTTGTTCTTGATTTCCATGGTTGAATATTGAGTTATCATGATGAATTCAATTCTGAAAAATGGGTATGGAAGAGGAATTGTTGTTGGAATAATTTGATTTTAGACTATGTTAGTGTTTAGGGATAGTTAAGCATGGTTATGAACAAAAACACAAAAGAAATATTTAAATTCTCTAGAGTTCTTTGTTGGCCGAACCATGAGGGCTGAATATCAATGGGGGATTGTTTTTATTTCAAGGAAAATGGCATGGAAAATGATGAATTAAGGTGAAATGGTTATGTAGAAAAAATTCGATGCTAGTGCACCAAATGACTAAATTTTTCTATAAGGAACTGTGAGGGTTCTAATGCTGAATTTGGCTTTATTTAAATGTATGTGGTAAATTAAGGTATTAGAGGAGAAATGAATTAATTTGGAGGTGATTTGGACACAATCGCCAATTAATCGGGTGATCAGTCGAATTTAATCGATATTATGATTAAACGGTAATCGGACGTATTTTTGCATTTACATATCAAGCATTAGTAATTTAAATTAATTTATATCAATTTACGGACAATATAGTAAATTCCTCGACTTTGTTATTTGTCAAGGTGGTGAGACGTCCGGAAAAGGCAAAGGAATTGCGCCTGAGGACTATTAGTCTGAGTTCACCCGGAATCCAGATTTTCGACACCTGTGAGTGGACTGCCTATCAAAATTGTTTTGGGAATATAACTGTTTTGAACAAAGTGTTTGAATGATTTTATGCAATTTTTCATGAAAATGAATGCCTTGGGAACAAGCTTTTGAGAAAAGGTTTATGTTATGAAATGTGGTTATTATGAATTTCTATGTGGCTGCCTTATGTTGATATACATATATGCTTGAATATAATGTTGTGTAATTATGTTGACTCGGCTATGTACAAGTAGGGAGTGCGCATAAGCCGAGGATGACCCGGTTATGTGCGAGTAGGGAATGCGCATAACCCGATGATGACCCAACCATGTGCGAGTAGGGAGTGCGCATGAGCTGGTGATGATGATGATGGG
>NC_030850.1:21087292-21094818 GCF_000208745.1 Theobroma cacao | reverse complement strand
TGAATATGTGTATGCAATGTAAATTGCTAAATACATGACTGGTATAGTGCATGTATATTATTATCGATAATGCCATTGTGTTTTGGCTATGTTCACACTCGAAAAAAAAAGTGTGTGTGTATGCATGATATGATAAATTTGTTAAGCAAAGGTAAATGGATAGGCTTGCTTGGGCTTAGTGAGCTGTGCTCATTGAGGTCATGCGCCGGTCATGGCCCGGGAAATTGGGTCGTGACACATAGTCTAATGAGGAAATCCTAGATTGAATTGAATTCTTTCTCCACCCAACTTGGCCTAACTTTAAAGCCTATAAAAATAACCTTTCGGAGTACTTAAGGAGGGAGGAGAAGAAAACACCAGATTGAAAGCTGAGAGTCAAGCCGCAAAGTTATTGAAGCTGAGAAGATTTTGAAGGATTCAAGAAGACTTGGAAGATCAAGATTATAATTTTTAAGTTTTAGCTTTTTGATTATTCTTTTATTTTGTTAGTTTGTTTTTATTGTTTAAACTATATTCAATGATGATGTATGACTTGATGGGGAACTAATTCATTAATCTAAGATTATGATTGAACTCAATACATAGTTTAAATTATTTATCTCTCTTTTACTTAAGTTTGATGGATTTAAGTTGTTTGTTTTATTCTGCTCTTAATGGTTCTAGTTGACTGGCCACCAATTAGATTGAATTGGAAACTTAGGTTAAACCTTGGCGAAAGAGATTTAGGTAGACCTTGAATAGAATAACATATGATCAAATACAGTTAGTTGATTAGGTGGTTTGATTTGCATATAGGGTAGACATACACCTATAAGACATACATAGCCAAAATTAGAGCACAAACTTAATGAATCTTTCTTCAATATAATTTGCATGGACATATAGTAAATTAATTGGGAGAGGTATTTTTATGAGAAACTCGATAGAGACTTATAAATAATTTAGGACTTTAGGTTAGTAACTTAATCTATTAAATTGAGTTGAGAGAGGGAGACCACAATAAGATGAAGTATTGAGGGATATCATAATCGTAGGTCTAGTAGTCATTCACATTTAATAAAGTAAATTATCATAGATTAGTTTTAGTTTTCATTATTAGTTTATTAATTTAAAATTTTCTTTTTAATTTAATTGTTTAGATAAAATTAAGATGTGTTAATTTTAGTAGTTAACAATAAAGATTAATTCAATTCTCTGTGGGATCGACAATCTACTCACCTCTATATTATCTTTGCGATACGTACACTTGCGTTAGTAAAAAATTGAACAACAAAGATGAGGAATGATATAACCTCATTCACACAAGTTAATGGTGAATCCTTGTATGAAGCTTAGGAGAGAGTTAAGGAATTACTTAAATGATGTCCACATCATGGGATTCCTAATTGGTTGCAAGTTTAGACATTCTACAATGGGCTGGTAGGTTCAATAAAAACCACAATTGATGCTGCAGCTGGTGGGGCATTAATAGGTATGAATGCTACAAAAGCTTATAATCTGTTGGAAAAGATGGCCTCAAATAACAACCAATGGCACTCAAAAGGATTGGTCTTGGAAACGTTGTTGGAGCCTATGAGATTGATGCACTTAGTGCCTTGACTGCACAAGTAGCTATACTAACCAAAAGGTTTGACACAATGGGAGTTCATGCTGTCCAAAACTCCTTTATAATTTGTGAGATGTATAAAGAAGGCCACTTAAACGGTCAATGCCAATACAATTCTGAATTAGTCCAATTTGTGGGAAACTTCAACAAGCAACAAAATAATCCATATTCCAATATATATAATCTTGGTTGGAGGAACCACCCAAATTTTTAATGGAATAATAACCCATGGCCTTCAAATCCAAAACCTATCATGCCTCTTGGGTTTCAACAACAAGCAAGACCACCAATTCCAAAAAAAAGAGCCCAATTGGAAGAACTTCTCATGTAATACATATCAAAGATTGATGCTATAGTTCACAGCCAAGGAGCATCTTTAAGAAATCTTAAGACCCAAATGGGACATCTTGCAAATTCCATCAACAGTAGGCCTTAATTCAATTCAAAAGGTAAGAAAAATGCAAAGCAATCACTCTAAAGAGAGGAAAAGAAATTGAAAGGGTGAATGAAAAAGCAATTTAATATTCAAAAGAACATGTTGATGAGGAAGAAGTAATTTGTGAAGAAATAATTGAAGTTGAAAAGAAAAAAGATGCAAAAGTTGAAAATCAAAGGACTTCTCAAGTCACCCCTCCTTCACCATCCTTTCCCCAAAGGCTACAAAAGCCAAAACTTGATAAATAATTTCAGAAATTCCTCAATGTCTTCAAGAAATTATACATAAAAATTCATTTTGCTAAACCTTTGGAGCAAATTCTAAGTTATGTAAAGTTTTTGAAAGACATCTTTTCCAAAAAGAGAAAATTAAGTGGGTTTGAAATTGTTTCTCTTACAGAAGAATGTATTGCAATTCTCTAAAATAAACTACCACCAAAACTCAAAGATCTAAGTAGTTTCACAATCCCTTGCACTATTGATATTTTATTTTTTGCTAAAGCTTTAAGTGATTTGGGTGCAAGTATAAATTTAATGCCTTGGTTAATTTTTGAGAAACTTAGTTTGGGGGAATGCAAACCCACTTATGTTACTTTGCAATTGGTTAATCGTTCTTGTGTTTACCTAAAGGGAATTATTGAAGATGTTTTTGTCAAGGTAAATAAATTTATTTTTCTAGTTGATTTTATAATTCTTGACATGGAAGAAGATAGGCAATTCCAATCATTCTTGGAAGGCCATTCTTGACAACTGTTAGAGCCTTAATTGATTTTGAAAAAGGTGAGCTCACCTTGAGAGTTCAAAACCAAGAGGTGACATTTAATATTTTCAAAGCTTTACAATTGCTTGCAAAATCTGAAGATTGTTTTTCTGTGAGTGTGGTGAGTAGTCTAATGAAAGATATTTTTTTAAAAGAATATCCTAATGATCCTCTTGAGGCATGTTTAGTTGCTAATTTTAATAGGGATGATGTTGAATTTATTAAATATTCAAATTTGTTAAATGCTCACTCTAGACTTAAAACTAATCATCAATTTGAGTCTTTAGATGTTCCAACTTCTTTTATGCCTGCTTTGAAGCCCTCCATTAAAGATCTACCTACCTTGGAACTCAAACCTTTGCCCACACAATTGAGGTATGCATTTCTAATAAAATCGTTTACTCTTTCAGTTATTATTTCTACTTCTCTTACTAACATGCAAGAGTACAAGTTATTGAGGAAACATAGAGAATTCAAGAAAACAATAAGGCGGACTATATATGATATTAAGGGAATTAGCCCTTCTATCTGCATGCATAAAATTCCTTTGACAAAAATCATAAAGCCACAATTGAAAACCAAAATTATCTGGTAAGCAACATTATTCCCCTATATTTAAATTTCCATTAGGAAAAAACTTTTTTACATGATGTTAAATTTTATTTTTGGGATGAACCTTTCTTGTTTAAGCATTGTAAAGACTAGGTTTTTAGAAAATGTTTCCTAGAGGAAGAAATCCAAAACGTGCTTCAACATTGCCATTCTTTAGATAATGGAAGACAGTTTGGAGGAATAAGAACTGTTGCTAAGGTTCTCCAATCAGGTTTGTATTGGCCTACATTATTTAAGGATGCTCATAATTTTGTTTTGCATTGTGACAGATGCCAAAGAGTGGGTAATATATCAAGGAGACACGAGATGCCTCTCAACAACTTCCTTGAAATAGAAATTTTTGATGTGTGGGGTATTGACTTCATGGGTCCATTCATACCTTCATACAATAATAAATACCTCTTAGTTGATATTGATGATGTCTCTAAATGGGTTGAAGCTGCAACCTTTCCTCATAATGACTCCAAAGTGGTGATGAATTTCATCAAGAAAAATATTTTAACTCAATTCAACATTCCAAGGGCAATTGTTAATGATGAGGGTAGTCACTATTGTAATAAATATTTTGATGCACTTCGTGCAAAATATGGAGTTAAACACAAGGTTGCAATGGCTTACCATCCTCAAACTAGTGGTTAAGTAGAAGTGTCCAATAGAGAAATCATGAGGATTTTGGAGAAAACTATTTGTCCCATAAGGAAGGATTGGGCAAGAAGATTGGATGATGCATTGTGTGCATATCAAACTGCTCACAAGACCCCAGTTGGCATGTCTCCATACAAGTTAGTCTTTGGCAAAGCTTGTCACTTATTAGTGGATCTAGAGCATAATGCTTATTAAGCGGTGAAGAAATTAAATTTTGATCTACAAGTAGCTTGTGAGCAAAGGTTTTTGTAGTTAAATGAATTTGATGAATTTTGCCTTCAAGCTTATGAGAATGCCAAACTTTATAAAGAGAAAACAAAGTAGTGACACGAAAAAAAGATAGTTGAATGCTGCTTTGAGCTTGGCCAATCTATGTTGCTTTATAATTCTCACTTGAAACTATTTCTTGGCAAACTTAAATCAAAGTGGTCGAGGTCATTCATTGTCAATGAGGTATTTCCACATGGAGCAATCGAAGCGTAGGGGGCAGATGGTCAAAAATTTAAAGTCAATGGACAAAGATTAAAGCATTGTTAGGGAGGCGAAATTAATCGCCAAAAGTCCTCAATACATTTTCTTGGCACTACTTATGTTTAAGTCAATTTAGTTAAAGATTGTAAATGAGGCACTTCTTGGGAGGCAACCCAAGTTCTTAAACTTCACTCACTTTAATATTTATCTTCTTTAGTTTTAATTACAATTTATTTTTTCTTATTTTTTTATTATTTTTCTAATTTTAGTTTTTGTTTTGTTTCATTTTTTAAGTATCTGAAAAAAATTCAAAAAATAATAATAACTAAATAAAAAATTGAGAGCCACGACCCTTAAAGTGAGAACTATAATGTTGGAATGAAGAAAAATGGCCAAAGACATAATGTTTGAGTGTTGCGACGCTGAAACCCAAAGCATACTACTTCGAGTGAAAATAAACGAGGATCGCGGCTTTCAGAATGAGAGCAGTAATACTGGACTTTAAAAGGAAACAGAATAAATGAGAGTTACGACCCTCAAAGTGTGAACCATAGCGTTGTGATGGGGACAACAAAAATTTGGCAAATTGTAGGCTTGAGTATCGCGATGCTGAACCCTAAAGCGTAATGCTTTGGGTGCACAATTGCTGAGAGCTGTGGCATTCGATCGAGGCCTAGCCCTAACCCCTTTTAAAACCTTCTTTTTCTTTTGTTGTCTCCTATTCTCCCTAACCGACTCCCCCAAACTTTTTCCCTCTTTCTTCCCGCTTCAAACTTCCTGTATCCATATTCCTCACTCATGTTTTTTTTTTTAAATCTAAGTTTTTAACTTCATTCCATTCACACAACAAAATCACTCACCATTCCTCATCCTCCCACATATTCCATCAAGTGTTCTTCAACAATTTTTTATTTGCTTTTGAGAATTTTATTTTTTTTTAGTTGATCATTTTTACCATTGTTAGAATCCATAGAATTTCCATATTGAATGAGTACATTATATGTGATTGTTGATAGGACTGAATATTTTCTTATTAAACATGCTCTGGATTAAGAAAATTTTTGTTTAATTGCTAATTACTATAGTGAAATACTTGCTGATTAAAGGTTGGGTTCATAAAATTTTTATGTGCTTGTTAATGCATTTGTTGGTAGCCTTGTCGCTTAAGATGTGAATTGGTGGAAATTTGCTTGGTGGATGATGGGCATATAGCAGTAGTTGCAAATTTTGGTTTGAGAAATAATTAAATTGTGCCATTTACACACTTGGTGATTGTGGAAATAATCTGTGCTGAAATAATTTGGTTTGGTTTCTTTTACATACTTATTATATATTGTGCTTAATTTTTTTTTTATTTTGGAATTAATTGAACTGTTGATTGGATTGGCTTTTGTTTTGGTTGGTTGTTTGAATTTATTTTGCAAGAATGGCACCAAAGAGATCCAAACTAAGTTCAAGTGGTATACTCTATAATGAAATGAATATAGGCTTGGTTAGACTAAACTTTAGCCTAAGGAATGGTCCCATGAGATAGGAGGACTTATGAAATGATTATGTGCAAGAAATTAACCAGAACAAGGGTTTTTATGCTTGACGTATCGATACATTCCCAAATGTATCGACAATTTCTTCACAAAAAGAATTTTCAAGTGTTTTCAAAAGGTTTTCAAAGGAAACTAGTTTCTATTGGTTTATACAAATTTGTTTTCATTTAAATGCTAATGAGCATGTATTTTAATGCCACATTTCATGATCTCTATGGAAATGAAGGAAGATTTATGAATGACATGTGATTATAAGTGCATGGTTACGAAAAACTTTTCTTTATTGGCTTGTCCCTTTCCCTATATCCCCTTATTGAGTTTTTATGACTGTTATTTTCCTTATTTTTGTTTTGCAGATTAGTAAGTAGTTTATTACCTTTGTCATGGAGACAAGGTCTCAGTCCTTTTTTTTTTGGTAGGTGTCTAGCAGCCACTTGATGCCTAAAGGATCGGGTCATGTTCCGCTAATGAATCAATCTCTACTTTATGTTTATGTTATGGATATGTGAATATGTTTATGATAATGTAGCTAGTGTTTGGCATTTACCTTATGAATGTTATGTTATATGTACAAAGGTAGCCTGATAGCCTACATGGACACCCGAGGGTGTAGATGACTGTTATATGGTACAGTGCATGAGATTTTGGCTTTATGATGATAATGTGAAATGAAGCACTTACACTCGTTATGATGAGAAGTTCCATAACTGTGTATAGTTGTCCATGGATGCATGCATGTATTTGATATTGTTTGCCTTTATGTATGTTGATTATGGTTAATGGGGCAAGTTATGAATGAAGGAATGTAAGGACACTTGCTTGAGCTTAACGGGCTATTCCTATCTGGGTCCATGTGCCAATCACAATCCCTACATAAAATAGGATGTGATAGAGGCATTGTTAGCCCATTTTAGAGTGAAACCAATCTTGAAGGATCTCATTAAGGAAGCCCAAGGCAAAGATGACTTTGTGACTCATGCATTAAACTATCCTTAAGGGAGGAAAGGATAGTTGTTCATTAGAGGCACTGGCAGGTTACTCAAATACAAATCTAAAGTGTATATACTAGATATTGATGATCTAAGACGAGAGATCTTAGAAAAGGCCCACGTGGTAACATATGTAGTACATCTAGGCACCATCAAGATGTATCATGACTTAAGGGAAAAGTACTGGTGGGAAGGCTTAAAGAGAGATATGGCTAAGTATGTGGCCAAATGTTTAGTGTGCTAATGTCACGACCCGGAACCTCCCTCAGGCCCATGACAATCGCCGCAACGTCCCTGATTGACACTCATTATCCGGAATGCCAACCGGAACCCCGCAAGGCTTACATATCAGTTTCTTTCCTTTCTTGTGAGCAATCATTGTTAAATATATAGTTTTTAGAGAATATACACTTTTTTAGATCAAAAACAATCAAATAAAATTTTCGCCACACAGGGGTATTTTG
>NC_030850.1:21029037-21085285 GCF_000208745.1 Theobroma cacao | reverse complement strand
AAAAAAAGCCACGTGTCACTTTCCCATTGGCCCATTTTTAAAATTTCATCCATTTGTTTCCAAATTTTCACCATACACTTGTCTCATATATTCATAGCTTAGATAAAATTCTCAGACTCATCCAAAGTCTCGGTGGAGTAATTTTTACAATTTACACTTTTGCCCCCGTAAAAGTCAAAAATTATATTTTTGCCCCAAAAATTGAAAATTTGCCCATAGACATATTTTTCACCCCTTATACTCATACCATTCTCCAATTTGTCAAATTTGATCTAAATTCTCTCAAAATCTCAAATTTTGTCTGTGGGTGGCAACATTACGATTTTGCCCATACACTCCAAAAATCATCAGAATTAAACTTTTTCACTTCCTATCATTAAATTATACTCCAAATAGTTAATCTTGGTCAAAAATTTCACTCCATGATCAAATTATTATCTTAGGTGGCAAAATGACGATTTTGCCCTTGAATATCAAAATTTCTAATTTTACCCCAAATGAACCCTCGAACTCCGAACAATCATTTTTAGTCATTCCTGGACTATAAAATATTAAATTTCATCCTACAATTCCTATTTGAACTAGTTCGAGGTTAAATCAATTTAAGTGTACCGTTAGGTACAATATCGGGTTTCGTCTATTCTTAGGTGCTTTTCTAGCGTTATAACATGCTACTCAATGCATGTATGTCATGATATGTATTTATAGGGTCGGGTTTTACAGCTAACAAGTTAAAGCAAAGCATCATAGGCCTACCTATTTATTACAACCTTTGCCTGTTCCCAAGAGGAAATGGAAGCATATTTCTATGGATTTTGTGACTAGGTGTGAAATCCCACCTTAATGTATGATGTTAAGTTAAGAAATTGTTAAGTGAGCATGCATGTTTCATGTTTTGAGCACTTAAAACTAAGTTTTAATCTTAGAAAAAATTCATGTTTTGATGCATAAAAATGATTGCATAGTTTGGTGTTAAAAGGAGTCCAATTGAACAACTTTCTAATGTTAATTTTTGCTTACTGAAGACTATCTATCGATAGATATTCTTCACTTATCAATAGATTCAACTTAGAAAGGTTTTCTTAAAAGACCAGTGAGAAACATCTATCGATAGATGGACACATCTATCGATATATAGCAACTAAAGAGCTTTTTAAAAGACCCATAAAGGACATCTATCAATAGATAACCCCGATCTATCGATAAATGATGTCATTTTCACAAAAATAAAGGAAGCAAAATGGTATTTTGATACTCCAAACTATAAATAGGTCACATGTTATGCCTTCAGCCATTTTTACAAGGTATTGTCTCAACTCTAAGCCTTTTCTGACACATTTTCAAACTAAATCACCATTTTTTATTATTTTAAGCTTGGTTTTGAGTTTTATGAACAAATGAGATTTTTCAACTTTGAAATCTTTAAATCTTGATTGTAGATCTGAAAATATGGTTTTGTTGCCTGAATTATTCTATGGATTTTAGAAGCTTTTCAAGTATTTTGGATTCATAAAGTGAACATATGTTGATTGATTATTTGGAATTACATGTTTACAATGACTTTATTAAAATCTTGTTTATGAATACTTATTGAAATGTTCTAAAGGAGGTTTTCAATCTATTATATAAGTAAATATATTACTATGTAGTACTTTTGAACAAAGGGTACAAGTCCTTTCAAGAGTTTTATACTAAAACGGCCACTTCAATGAGATATCTATGAAATGCTTAAAGCAAGCTAAGATAATATAATCATGTGATGATAATTTCACATGTTAGACATGTTATAAATGACCATATAAAGTATGTGTTTTGAGTTGTATGTGATGTCATTACCATATACCACATGAATGAGAATTGGCATATAATGTGAATTATGTTAAGGTATGTGAGGTAGTTTCCACATAGCCCACAATATGAGAAATAATGCATATTGAAAGCGATGATGTTAAGTATGTGATGTAGATTCCATATTCCATATGAAATAAAAGAGTACTTGTTGAAGGCTATGATGCCAAACATGTAACAAAGTTTCCATATACCACATGATATGAGTATGAGTACATGATGTTATGAGATATGATATAATTGTATGTTAACCCAAGGGTGATGGGTGTTTTACCATTGCCACTATTTTGGTGGGAGGTGTAAATTCCACTCTCGGATTGAGGTGTTGATTCCACTCCCATGATGCATCATAAATTCCTAAGATGCAATGGGATTTAAACATTGTTGGCTCAAGGTGCAATGGGGTTAAACATTGTCGGTCCAAGGTTGATGGGAGCTTAACCATCACAAATTTATTTATGCTTTAAAATATAACTTAATTAATGAGTAAAGATTTATGTGTATGATATATGAGAATGTTAGAAGAAGGTTCCTTAGTTTTTTAGGAAAGAAAGCTAAAGGTAAGATTATTAACAAGAGTAAGATGGACGAGTCTGAATTATTCGAGATCAAGAGCATGGTTATCGAGCTCTAAAAGGCAAGTCTCGATACCTTAGTTTGAAAATGATGAATTCATGAAGTAGCCCTTTTTGGATGTGTTGTTGATTTCTCATGTAAGTACACGTATCGCAAACAAATAACATAATGATGAAGTAGAGTATCGTTCCCACAAAGATATGTTTTAATTCCTATTTGCTAACTACTAAAATTGACACACCCTAATTTTATTCAAACAATAAAAATTAAATTAAAAAGCAAAATTAAATTTAACAAACTTAAAAATAAAACTAATCTAAAATACTCAACAAAGTTACTCTATTAAACTCGATTGACTATTAGAGCTAAGACTATGATTTCCTTCAATACTTCATCTGAATATTGTTTCTTTCTCTTAACTTAGTTTAATGCATTAAGTTGCTGTCACGACCCAAATTTCGGGCCAGCGGTGCATGGGCCCAATGGACATAGCCCACTAAGCCCAAGCAAGCCTATCTATATAACCTGTTCATCATTTCATCAAAAGTTACTAAAGTTATATTTCATAATTCCAATTCAAAATAATGCTGACCATTTCCATCTCATAGTGGCATTGCCAAACAAAATATACATATGTTGTCTAAAACATATATCTTAATAATTTACAATGGTTTGTCTATACACCACAAAGGGATACTCGACTTCCAGCGGAGAGACTCGGGCGAAAGCTCAGCTATTGAATGCCGAGATACTTACCAAGGAAATGAATCTACAAGGACACCTCAACCTAGTTACCTACTGCCTTCTGATCTGAAAACATGAAGTTGAAAACTATGAGTATAAACCCAGTGAGTTAACAAATGAAGGGAACAAGCAATCGATAAGAGAAGTTAAGAAATCATAATGCACTTATTTTCTAAACAATGCAATTTAGTTTAATTCTTATTAAAACCCCTCATTAACCCTTAATGAATTAATCACTTGACGATAAAAGATCCATGCACAACAAAGGATTTGAAGAGTGAAAACTTTAATAGCATTCAAGCAAGTCAAGTGAAACGACAAGTCCTTGCTACAACGAGAAGGCATTCTCGTTGCAGCATAGCTTCAGTGAGAATGAATTTTTGCTGCAGTGAAATTTGGGCTCAATTTATCAACTGGTCGAGGGTTTTCTCAATTGGCCGAGGGTTTCTCACTAAAACCCCTCATTTCAAACTTAATTAATTAATTCCTTGCTGTTGGAAGTCCATGGTTAACTATGGTGCTAAAGATGTGGAAAATAGGGCAGCAACCAAACAAGGAGGTAATCAACACAGAATGTTTTGGTGGGCTCTAACTTCGACTAAGATTTCGAATGGAGGTGTGGGGTTTCGTTGGAACCTATCACGCACAACAACATCACCATTAACCTAACTTGGCATTAATACTATTCCAAAGCTATTTTCTAAATTAAGTTCTACTAGTCATTCCTACTAGCTTCCAACTACCATTAAATGGCTATTATTTGCACTACTCTAGTCACACTAAAAATGATTAAACAATCTCAACAATAAAACACTCACAAATCAAATTGCTAGACATTATCAACAACTAAAAATATCAACTCAATTTCAACACTCACCTTGCTCGATTTGTAATTGGATTCCTCCTCAAGAATACCCAAACATTATAAAGAGTCTTTTTCTCTCTCTCTAAAACACCTAGCTAGTGAAAGAAAGTATTGGTTTAAGACTTTAGAGGGTTTTTAAGGTGAAAGGGTAAAATAGCACAAAGGGCTTGTGCAAAGCTGCACAAAAGCATGAAATTTGAGACTAACTTGAGAGAGTTATGGAAGCTTGAAGAGAACTCCCATGGAGGATGAAGAAACGTGAGAGGGAAAAAAGAAGAAGAAGAAGAAACTATTGGAAATGTGAGAAGAAGTTGCTAGAAGATGATATTTATAGCTCAAGCTTATCCAACTCCACTAAAATTATGAAAATACGCTTAACTAGTTTTTTTACTCTTTTAACATTGGGACAAGGTCCATAATAGTCTAAAGATACTTGGGTTCATGAAAACTTAAAAATTTTGACCCAAGATGAAAAATGACCATTTTGCCCCTACCTTGGAAATCATCATTATTTTTATTTCCTTCGTCATTTTACCCTTATTTTCATCATTCATTTATGCCTTAGGCCTACTTAAGCCTTAATATTGTTTGAAAGCTTACTTCTAGGGGCTCGCTAAGGAAATGACGAAATTATCCCTGGTCAGTGATATCGCGTTTACTTCTAGTTACGAGCCTATAAGGGTCAAGGTCTCACACTAACCTTAAGTCCTAATTTATTTACAAGTCTCTGTCGAGGTTTTCATAAAAATACCTTTCTTAATTAACTTGCTCTATGTCTATGCAAATTAAATTGAAGAAAGATTCGTTAAGTTCATGCTCTAAGTCTGACTACATATGGCTTATAGGTGTATGTTTGCCCTATATGCAAATCAAACCACCTAATCAACAAAGTGCATTTGACCATACGTTATTCTATTCAAGGTCTACCTAAATCTCCTTCGTCAAGGTTTAACTTAGGTTTCCAAATCAATCTAATTGGTGATCACGCAATTACAAGCATTAAAAAAAGAATAGAATAAATAACTTAAAACCATCAAAACATAAGCAAAAAAGAGATAAATAATTCAAACTATATATTGAGTTCAATCATAATCTTAGATAAATAAATTAGTTTCTCATAAAGTCACACATAATCATCTAATTAAGTTTAAACATCAAAACCAAACCAAGAAAATAAAAGAATAACAAAAAGACAAAGAATACCAAGAATTGCAGTTTTGATCTCCTAATTTTCTTGAATCTCTTGATTTCTTCTCAATTCCAATGAGACTTTTCCAATGATTTTGTGGCTAATTCTCAACTCAAAATCTGGTGTTTCGTGTCTCTAAAAGTCCTCTGAAAAGTTACTTTTATAAGGCTTTGAAGTTGGACCAAGTTGGGTGAAGAAAAAAGTCAATTCTAACTAGGATTTTCTCATCAGACTACATAAGCGGTGGCCTACCTTCGACAAGGCCACAGCTTCGACCACTTAATCAACAAAAATCGTGATCTCTCTAGGATTGCTTCAGTTCTTCAAATTCAAAAAGGTTTTTAACCACTTTTCAAGACAAATTGGGCGAAGTGGTAAGCTTAAAAGTTGAATCTTTCTCTCTTATCTTTCCAATGGTTCAAGAATCACCTCATTTGGAGTTCTGAAAAGAAAGTTATTATGAAAATACCAAAATATGATTTGTGAAAGTCTGCATCTTATGAGCACTTAACTTAACAACTTTTCACCCTTTTAATTGCACACTTACAAAATAAGAAAATTAATCAATAATAAAATATCTTAGGCACATTAACACCAATTTAAACACAAAATTAACTTAGGTTAGATTGACTCACCTAATTAACTAACTTAAAATAATTAGATAAAACCTAATTAATTTCTATGAATTACTACAAGAACTAAGCTAAATTACAATCAAAATTAAGTTCAAATAACTCTATATCATAAAGTTATCAGGATGTCACTCAATGGTTTATTTTTAGATTAGGTTTTTAAAAGGATTGTATGATTCCAAAGCTTATGAAAGTTGTCTCCAATATTTACTAAAGTTGTTACTCAATAGTTTAAAGATTTGGTACTTATTCTGAATGTTTGTGAAACTTGTTTAAAAGCATGACTATTCTTTTACAAGTTTATTATGTGTATTTGAAAGATCATACGTGCATGGTTACATCAATGTTCTATTTATGTTAAAGCTCTAAGCCCTTGACTTGTCTCCTTCTTGTATCCACTCACAGAGTTTTTAATACTTAGACGTTAGTTTACCCCACTTTTTTTTGTTGCAAATCAGTGATAGTTGTTAAGCACCCATGTCACAAAAACGTGGTCCGTTCTTCCTTTGGTAGGTGACATAGTAGCGTTCTTGAAGCCTAAGGACTCAAGTCATGTTTCACTTGATGAGTTGGTCTTTAAATTTCCGTTTATAAATATTTTTTTATGGATGACTGTTAAGCCATTGAATGGTAAGATATTTCTTATGGTGTTATGTAAATGCTAGGAATGATAGCTTAAGGCCCTATGAGCACCTGAGGTGCCAATTTATGGAATTTATAGGAAATGTACTGGGTACAATATTATGAATGACAATGTGTATGCACAATTTATGTTGAGAAGTCCATAATGGTGTGTTATACATATGTATGAACGTTATGTTTATTATGATGAATACTTACGAATAAATGATAATGATGGCAAATGAGCCAAATGTGATTGATTAATGATAGAATGATAAAAGAGGCTTACTAGGGTCTAGTGGGCCGTATGCACATAAGTCTTAGTGCCAATCACAATCCCTTTAGAAAATGGGATGTGACAATGGAGAGGTTGGTGTATATGGGCAAAGTCGAAGGGCGCAAAACTCATCATGCGTGATAAGGGGAAAGTAAACAGGGTGAAATTGAAGGGCCCTAATCCATCATAACAATACCAAGGATAATATATGGGGCGACACCGAAGGGTCCTAGTCCATTGAGGCATAGCGATTGACATGGTATACAGGCTGAATATGGGAGACTCTAGACCATAGTATTAATGTTCTTGAGACAACGCTTATATTGGTGATGGGAAATTCCACCTAATTATGAGATAATGCATTATTTATACATTATATGCATAAGATGTTATGTTAAATTGAACCCTATTTTGGGAATGATTATTTGCTCAGTAATTATGAATGGAAAATGCTAAGTGGTAGATCCTAGAATTGGATCCTATATGATTCGAGTACAAATCTCTATATGCCAAATAGTAGGATTGAAAATATGGTATCAACCCTTGTGAGGGAACTAATACTGGTAACGTATAACATCCTTGTCTTTTGTGCATATGATTCCATACATGCTCAATCTTTTATTTCATAAATGTGTTTATGAAATGTGATACTTGATATGAGAAAATGTTGTTAGATTTATAACTAATTTGTTTCCAAGGTTTAAATGAGAAATCTATGATTATGCAAAGATGCATGCTTATTACAAATTGATTATTTGTGCTAAAACTTTCCCCCCTTAACTTGTCCCCTTCCTAGTATCTAATCACGAAGTCTTTATGACTCACTCGTTATTTTCCCCTATTTTGTTTTACAGATCAATAGCCTGTTGGGCTAGGCGACCTGTAGAGTAATAGGCTAGTTCATTCATGGTAGGTGTGGTAAAGCCTTCCCTTTCGCCTTCAAGTGTTATTGCACTCCGTATTGCTTCGAGTTTAGTCTTGGAACTGTTATGTTGGTAATGAATTTGAATATGTAAATAAATGTCGATATACTCGTGCTTGTTTATGCTTCCGCACATTATGTTGAGCCCTAGATATGGGTGCATGTGAATGATAAGATTATGGTGGCTGAACCATAGCAATATAGGCACGGAATACGTATCAAACCACAATTGTTGTGACACTGTAAATATTTATATGAAATGTGATAAAAACCACAATTTACATCGAGATGTTCTATAATGTAGTGGATTATATGGTTTATTTGCATATCCTTCATTGTGAATGGAAAATGTATGTGAATGCGAGATGACTAGCCCATTCATTATTGACTTAGGCTTGCTTGGGCCTAATGGGCTATACCCATGTAGGTCCATGTGCCATTCACAATCCCTCCAGAAAATGGGATGTGACACTAGGCTACCCCATACAAGTAAAGGGCATGATTCTATTTGCGTGATAGCGGATAAATTGACTAAGTACGCCCATTTTCTACTAGTTGGGACCACTTATGGAGCGGCTTAGTATGTGCAATTATACATGGATGAGATAGAGAAATTGCACATAATTCCAATCACTATATTGTCCAACAAAGGCACGTGTAACTATCGTTCCTCGATCGCTACTAGCATCCAAGCCTTGCGGGAGAACCCGTCAAGTCTCGAACAAGCCTAAATTAAAACTTTTGTTAATACGTTATATTCATTCCACCAATTTATGTCATCGTTTTGAATCGTATAACACTTTGTAATATACTTAAAACAAAAAGACGAACAAATCGACTAAACTTTTATTCCACATTATTGTATAAATACATTAAAGTTTATAATCTCCAAATGTATATTTGCATTAACACTAGTGTCTAGTTACAAAACAAATTACATTATGAATGACTCGACCTCTAGCAGTGGAGTGACTCAGAATAAAGTGCTATGAGATGCCTTTACCTATCCGCGGTGGACAATATGTACCGATGAATGCACGCTAGGTCGATCACTTATCTACAAAAGGGGAGATAAAGGGGGTGAGTCTCACAAACTCAGTGATCATCGACTCCGTGATAAGGGCGTAGTTGGGAAACAAGCTTAGAGCAGATAATTTGAAGGATAAAACCAGAGTATAAAATGATAACCTTATAAAACCAAATAACAAATAAGGTATTTGTGCCTTGTAAAAATAATGCCATGAAAATCATAGTGCAATACTTTCCTTGGCAAACAACGTTAAAATCAAAGCATAGTAAAATGGATTTCAATCGTCAAAATCATTTTTTCCTTCATAAATACAAATGGCCATATAAAAACATGCTCGCTCCCAAACCATGTGGCATGTAAAAATAATCGAGTACATCCACATACATCAATTCATGATCAACATATAAAGCACTAAAAGCTTTCAATTAGAAAAGGGAGCTACGGAAAAAACAATATCTCTCCACCATGTGAAAGAGTACGAGTCTAAAAACTCTCGAGACTCTTGAGTAGATAATCAATCTCGTGGACCCTCTTCCACTTAACAACATCCGGGAGGCCCTTCCACTAGATTCCCACAGCCATGACAGTCTCGACGATCCATGTATATCAACTTGTGGCCTATCCACGTATATTGACCCGTGGCCTTACCACGTATAATAACAAACCGTGGCTTAGCCATGTTTAACAGCTTGTCGGTGACCTAAAAAGTTCTCTAGCTAGAGCTCACTTGTGCACAAAGGTCACATTATCTCGATGTGACATTCGGCCTACTCTCGATACTCTCGATTTGTCTAAATTATTTTCAAAACCAAATTAAGGTTTTCAAGAGTTTTCTTTAAATCATTTGAAAACAAGGTTCGACAACCTTTCAAAACTGTTTTTCACATTAAAATGCATGGCGTAAACATTTGCATAAAGTTTGGTCTAAAATCGGCTCACAAAAATTTGCATTTAAGCCATTTATCAAGTGCAATTAACTATGCACGTCACACAAAGATACAAGGCACGGTTTTGATGCAAAACATTGTAAAAAAGGCTTGTTTCTCAGTTTCTAAAACACTTTACATATATGTATATATATATATATAGAGTATACACAAACAACTTCCAAATCAATTTGTATCCACAATTGCCTATGGTTTCAACTAGCTCATGCTTTCCACAAAAGTCGTGTATAAATCATTCCAAACCATGTAGTCAAATCACTTATAATTTTCTAGCAACTCATGCTTTCCACAAAGGCATTGAATAATACTATACATATACTTTGATATAGCATAAAATCTTTTAAAATTGACACCCCCCACTCACCTTTCTTGGCAGGATATTACTTCGCCAAATTAAACTCCTTAGGTCCTCAATTCATCGAGATGACTTGCCGGTCACCCGTTTTCTCCTTGAATTATGTCCTCGGCAATTATCTTTCACTTAGTCAATCTCCTGGAAGCAATTAGTTCCAAAATACTTCTAGTAACATTACAATTCATTTGTCTTACATTTGCTGCCCACGTTTACTTAAGGCTTTTACATCCTATTCCATTCTCTTTTTCATTCAAACATTAATCATCATTTTAATAACTCAAATCATGCTAAAATCACCATTCTCTCTCAATTAGCCTTTGCATATTGACATATTTTTACTAAAAGAATTCATATCCTTTACATGCATAATTCTCTATATTACATGTACCAGTAACTTATTTATAACATTAAGTGCCCATTTCAACCTTTCCAAGCAACATTCATCATAGTCCATCTTATATTTTCATAGCATTAACCATATATATGGCAGTAACAATTAATGCAATTTCACTCCATTATTTCCAAGCTTACATGCATAATTTGTCTATCTAACTTTCAATGCTTTGTTTCCTAATCTTCCTTCCATATTATTCATCCTTATTTCTTTCAACAACATAGCAAGCAACCTTAACATTTCTAGCTAGCTCATGCGTTTTTTAGATCTTTCCAACAATCATCATTCTTCACAATGTGTCTTTCAAACTTTCAATCAACACAACAATAGCCATTTTCTCAAAACCTTCTAACCATATTTAAAGCATTATACATTTTTACCTTGAAGGTTGCTTGAGCCTCGCATGCACTCCAATATTCTTCCAAGTTTCAATCACCAAGCTACCAACATTATTCACAAATGATTTTCTTAACAATTCTACCAACCGCAGGCCTTAAAACACAATACCATGCTTGCCATCTCTCTTTAACTTTGAATCCATCATGCATCCGAGAGTTTGATGGCTTGCATGTCACTAAATCCTCTCCAATGAAGCTTTTCTTTGCTACCACAATACATTTCTTATGGTTACTAACTAATTATCAAAACATAATCAAACCAAAACCATAATGCTTACCCTTGTTTCTCTTAAAACTTTGGAACCAAGCTTTCCTCTTTCCTCAAGCTCCACTGTTCCTCTCTTACATGTTGAATATTCCTTTTTGGGTGATGAAATGCTAAACTCAACAATGAAGAGCAAGGAACCCACGGTTTCCTTGAATCCTCACAAACCTGAGCCTTCTCACTTTCTTTCTTTCTTTCTTCCTCTTTTTTCTTTTCTCCTCGAGTGAAACCTTTCAAGACCCAATTTCCTCTTTCTTTTCCTCTCTTTTCGTCTCTTTTTGTGTGGAACCTCTCAGGAACCAAGCTCTTTCTCTACTCTCTCACAGTGGCCAATTCTCACCAGCTTTCCAAGGCCAATTCTCATTTCTTTTTCCCTTTGAAATTTTGCTATTTATTTGGCGACTGTTAGTCCCAAGTAAATGTGCTAGAGGGGGGTGAATAACACTTTTTGGCTTTTACTAAAAATTGACTTTTGATTGGGGACAAATGCAAGATAAAAGAAAGATTTAAAGATGAATGCAAAACTAAAAATAGAGCAGATAATCACACAAGAATTTATAGTGGTTCGGTCCAAGACCTACATCCACTACCTTGATTGTTTAACTAAGGATTTTCTAAACCAATCCACTATGAACGATGAAATTCACAAGCTTTCACCAAGCTTTTACAATGGCTTTTACTAGGTTCAGCCAAAACCTTTCACAATGGTTTTTACCGGGATCAACCAAAACCCAATAACTAACTTTTCTAAGCTAAGTTAGAACCTATACAATCAATCAAGCAATCCAAGCTTGAATAAATTCCCTTAGAGTGTCTCGCACACTCTAAATATACAAAGAGAAGAGAAATAAAGGTGTACCTACGACCACTGACTTGATTTAAGTGGTACAAAGTGAGGTGCTTAAATCTTTTATAGGGATATGAGTGAAGTGCAGAAAGTATGTTGAAGGTTTTTGTAATTTTTTGAGCTCTTTTTGGACTTGGAAGCCTTAATTGCATTTTTTAGCCATTAGTTGCCTCTTAAATACTCGAAGAATCAACTTTGATAGGTGTTAAGTAGTTTTTGACTGTTGGAAACAGTTTAGTGGCAGTTCTGGTCGTTAATCTATCTTTTATTACTCAATTCAAATTTTCTGATAGAATGATCTTAGTTGACTAACTGCGCTCTTAGTCGACTAAGTTGTCTTTGTCTTTTGATTTCAGTTTTTGGCAGTGAGCTCTTAGTCGACTAACTTCCTTCTTAGTCGATTAAGTTGTTTTTGTCTTGAAGTCTAGATTTCTGGCAGTAGGTTCTTAGTCGACTAAGTTTTCTCTGTCTCTCAATCCTCTTGAGCCCGCCAACTTCTAATTTGAATTTTAGCTGACTAATAGCTTTCATTATCCAACTAAGAGGCTTCTGTTTTGTTAATCAATTGTGGCTCCTTATTCATATGATTTTTGAAGTGTGCCTTTGAATGATTGATTTATTCTTGGCATACAATTTTTGTCCTGCACACTCAAGTAAAGATATTAGACACAAATGAGTGAGAATGTTTTATTATCATCAAAAACTAATGAAGCCAACAATCTCCCCTTTTTTTATGATGATAAAACATTCCTTAATTAACAGCATGATGTCTATTGATTCCTTTTTATTCTGTAGAAAATGAAGGTTTTCCTCCCCCAAGTGTGCTCCCCCTTAGTGTTTGCATATTTTACTATTCATTTTAGCAAGTTTTTGTTTATGTCATATAGATAATGACATTATATATTCAGAATATATTTATACAGACATATAGAATGATCAATAGTAGGTGACTGGTTGATAGAACATCATCAATATTTCAGTTAACTGTCTGTCATCAGCATATTGTTTTCAGATTTTATTTGTGCCATTAAATTTTCCAATAGATATAGTATAATCAGCATCCATATACATTTTCAACCAAATTCCATACATAATATCATAACAAAAATTAATTATCAGCATAACAGCCCAATATCAGCACCAAATCTTTAGACAACAATAGTCAAAATACCATAAACATCAAGAATAGATTTAAATGTTTAACCATCAGCAACTAAATAATATAAACAACTTATCAACATCCAATTTTCACACAATAACAAAAACAACAGAGTCAAATTCAATTGTTGAACTGACATCAAAATAAAGACAACAGTCAGAGTTTCTAAATTGCCCCTAGATCATTTATGCCCTCTATCTCTCTTAACTTTTCTATAATTCTCCCATTTTTTTTCATCATCAAATTGAGGGGTGTTCAATCAGTTTCTGAAGAGGCTGAAAGGGTAGATTCATCAGTGCCATAGAAAATATTAAGGGGTTCAGGAGATGGTTTTGGCAGTGATTTTTATGGTGAAGGTTCAAGGGCTGATTTATTAGAAACTTCAAAGGGGTCTTGAGGAGAAGAGATGGCTGATGGTCTAGCTTTTTCACCTATTTTGGAGGATTTCCTTCTCTTAAGGAATTTGGTCTTGGTTGCCATTATCTTCTTGCCTTTACCAGATGGTTTAAGCTTGGCTTGTGGAGTTAAAGCAGTTTTTTCTTTTCCTTTCCCAGATTGTTCCTCTGTAGCATAAGTTGGTTCAGGGGATTCTTTTGGAGATACTGATTTTTGTGCTTTCCCTTTAGCTTTTTCCTTTTTAGCTTGTTCTTCTCTGACCATTTGGTGGAAAACATCCATTATTGAGACTTCCTCTGAATTGGGGGGAGATGGCTGATCTTGCTGTGGTTCATGATGAGATGGGGAATTTTTAAACCAGCCAAGCACTTCAGTGCCTTGATCCGATTCATCTTTATTCTGAAGCTCAAGAGTTAGAGATTTTCTTGGTTGTTCAGCTTCTGGCTCAAGATCCTCGGCTTGAATTACAAGACTTGCAAACCTGAAAAGTTGAACCTTTTGCCTTGAAGGTTGGGCCTTCAGCAGCTTGTATTGCTAGTGCTGAGGTATCTACAGTAGCAAGTTTAGAAGTCGATTTCCCTTTTCCTTTTATCATATTTTCAAGTTCTTTCAACTTTTCTTCTATTTTCTACAACCTCATAGTCTGGTCAGTAAGCTTTCCATCAATTCGCATGAGCAGATTCAGAACCATTTCATTTGAGAACTGAGAGAGGGTTGCCTCAAGTTGAGCATGGAGAGAAAATTCTTGTCCTAGAGTGACTTTGGGGGTTTTAACAAATTTTTCTCCATCCATTTTATAACCCATCTTAGGTAGACTGCCAAGATATATAACCTAGTCCCTGCTTTTCACTAAATCCATTTCATACTTGGAATTCCATATTCTTTTTTTCTTTACTAGTGATGTGATAACATTCCCATATGGCAGATTTACCTTGTCAACTCTATAAGCTACCCTTATTCTCTCTATCATGAATCGGCTAAGGTTGAATGGAGCACCATTGAAAGCATGCTCCATCAGCCATAAGTCTTGAAGACTAACATAGCTAAAACTACCACTTCTTCCATTAATGTTAGTAGCAATGAAGTAATGCAAAATTCTAATTTGGGGGCTTGTAATGAGACAAACATTACTATTGGATGAGAATTTTTCTTTCTTTCTTGTCATAATTCTCAAGCATTTCAAAATCTCCCTCTTCACATTCAATTTAAGTAAGCTTCCTAAGTCTGCAGCATTCACAACAAAATCCTTTCCATTTATGTAGACATTCAGACCATCCTTAATGAAATCTTTAGGATCCTCCAGTTCATTTTCATCTAAAGCTATGCTAGCATAAAATTCTTTTACAAGGCTAAGACTATAGGTTCGGTTCTTGAAAGTGCTTAAATTTTTCAGCTTCATTTCCTCAAAGTAATCTCACAAAACTACTTGAATTTCAAAATTTTCATCGAAGCTCTTCTAGTCAATAAATTTTCCACATATAATTGGAGCATTATCAATTTTCTTGAACCTATTCTCATGAGTTTTATTTCTAAACTTTGAAGACAGAACCTTACCTTTCTTGGAGGATTTTTCTTTCTCTTTCTTTTTCTCTGGTCTATGTTCCTTCTCTGTTTGCTTTTTCTTAATTTTCTCAACCTCAGAGGCGGACACAATCTTCTTTTTCTTTTTCTAAATTTTTGCTTGTGGACTTTCCTCCATTGGCCGTTTGCCCTTCTTCTTTTCCAAAATATCTTTAGATAATGAGGATTTTGCCATTTGGTTTTGAGATGTTTCTAACTTAGGGTTTGAGGATTAGGAAGAAATGGGGTTTTGGTTTTTTAGAGTAGAGGCTTTTGGTTGGAGAAAATGAAGAATATGGATGAGGAGTTATGAGAAACCGTCTGACTCCCCCTTAAATGCTATTAGTTTTTCTCTATTTCAAAATTTAAAACTTTGCCTTTCATTTTTTATTTTTCAGTTAGGCGGTATTTGCTACCCATTTTCTTCACCAGTAGACTGTTTCTTTTTACTATTTTATTCATTCTCTCTTAACTGACTGAGTCTTATTATTTAAAGAGACAAAACACTCTTAGTTGACTAAGAAATTCTTAATCGACTAAGTTCCTACTGTTTTGTGAATGGAAAACTAAAAGAATTTTTTTACGGCTCTTGCACATTAACCATTCCTAAATTTCTCCTAGTTTCACAAAATCTTTGCTCATTTAGGGGTTTGGTGAATATATCAACTAATTGTTTCATGGTGATAACAAACTCAATTTTAATGTCTCCTTTAATTACATGATTTTTAATGAAGTGATGTCTAATCTCAATATGCTTGGTCTTAGAGTGCTATACAGGATTCTTTTATATATTAATGGCACTAGTGTTATCACAAAATATTGGTACATTATGCAAGGTTATGCCAAAGTCTTTTAATTGTTGTTTAATCCACAAAATTTAAGCATAGCAACTACCTAAAGAGATATATTCAGCTTCAACTATGGAGAGTGCAACTGAGTTTTGTTTTTTACTCGACCAAGATATAAGCTTATCTCCTAGAAACTAACATGTTCCACTAGTGCTCTTTCTATCTATTTTACTTCCAGCAAAATCTACATTTGAATATCTAATAAGATTGAAGGATGTTCCTCTAGGATACAACAATTCTAAATTTTGTGTGTCTATAAGGTACCTAAAGATTCTTTTTACTACAGTCAAGTGTGACTCTTTAGGTTGTGATTGAAACCGTGCACACAAACATACACTAAATTGAATATTAGGCCTACTAGCAGTTAAGTACAGCAAGGATCCAATCATACCTCTATAAAGCTTTTGATCAACACTTTTTTCTTTTTCATCATCATCAAGTTTGATGGATGGACTCATTGGTGTGCTAATTGATTTCAGCTTCAGCATGTCAAACTTTTTTAGCATGTCTTGAATGTATCTTTCTTGGCTGATGAAGATTCCTTTCTCACTTTGTTTGATTTGAAGGCCAAGAAAGAATTTCATCTTACCCATCATGCTCATTTCAAATTCACCCTGCATCTCTTCAGCAAAGTTTTTGCACAAAGCCTCATTAGTTACACCAAACACAATATCATCCACATAGATTTAAACAACAATTAAATCATTCAAGCATTTTTTGACAAATAGTGTTGTATCAATGCTTCTTCTACTATGTCCTTTCTCAGCTAAAAACCTATAGAGTCTTTCATACCAAGCTTTTGGAGCTTGTTTTAGTCCATACAAGGCCTTATGAAGTTTGAACACATAATTTGGTTTTTCACAGTCCTCAAATCCGGGGGATTGTTCAACATATACTTCTTCTTGAATGAAACCATTTAAAAATGCACTTTTTACATCCATTTGGAATAATTTGAAGTTCATAAAACATGCAAATGCAAGCAATAATCTAATGGCTTTAATTCTAGCAACAGGTGTAAAGGTTTCATCATAGTCAATTCCTTCCTCTTGGTTATACCCTTGAGCCACTAACCTAGCTTTGTTCCTAATAACATTTCCTTGCTCATCTACCTTATTTCTAAAGACCCATTTTGTGCCAACAATGGGATGATTTAATGACCTAGAAACTAAAGTCCATACTCGGTTTCTCTCAAATTGATCAAGCTCTTCTTGCATAGCCAATATCCAACTTTCTTCTTTTTTTGCCTCTTGAAAGCTTTTTAGCTCAATTTGTGAGATGAAAGCTGTGAATTCACATGTTTCTTTAGTTCCTCTCCTAGTCTTGACTTCGTGAGAAATATCATCTATGATTTGCTCTTGTGGATGGTCCTTGACATACCTCTAGCTCTTTAGAAGATCATTGTGTTTATTTTCAGTCCTTTGCAAGGTTTTTACAGGTAAAGGTTTTGTTTCTCTTATTAGGGAATTTTCTTCACTGTTTTTCTTGTCATCTAAGCTCATTTCTTCCATTTGTCTTTCAATATTATCCATATCATCTTCATCAACAGGAATTTCCTTTTGCAAGGCATTGGATTCATCAAAAACTACATGGATAGACTCCTCTACAGTTAAAGATCTTTTGTTAAAGACTCTATAAGCTTTTGAGTTCAATGCATATCCTAGAAATATAGCCTCATCACTTTTAGTACCAAACTTTCCTAGAAGATGTTTTCCATTGCTCAACACAAAGCATTTACAGCCAAAGCTTTTGAGGTGAGAGATATTTGGTTTTCTACCTTTGTATAGTTCATATGGAGTCTTTGATATCATGGCTCTTATTAACACTCTATTAAGGATATAAGCTGCTGTGTTTACAGCTTCTGCCCAAAAGTACTTTGGTAAATTATTTTCACAAAACATAGTTCGAGCCATCTCTTTCAAGGTTTGGTTTTTCCTTTCAACAACTCCATTTTGCTGGGGTGTTCTAGGTGCAGAAAAATTATGATCCAACCCCTTTTCATTACAAAAGTTTTCAAACTCATCTCCCTCTTTCTTGTCTAGTTAAGCAAACAACATTTCATTTCTAGTCATGTGCCTTGAGCAGCCATTATCCATGTACCAAGGCTGTTTCTCTCTTAGTTGAGCTCTTGAACATGTGTATTTTAGGTTCAGCTCAACCTGCAAAACAAATTTTTAATTTTTCTTAATAGGTGCCCATACTTTGATGGGTCCTTGAAGGTTAGCTGCAACATAGGATCTTTTTGGAACCCAAATTTTTCTAGTTTTCTACATGCTTTTATTATTATAACAGTCAAAAGATAAATGTCCAAGTTTTCCATAATTATAACATCTAAATGAAACATTATCAGAATTTTTCTTAAAATATGTGTTCCTCTTTGATGTTTCTTTCCTCAAACTTTTAAGATTAGCATTTTCTTCAATTGCCTTTTGTAAAGCTCCTGTTCTATTTTTCAATTCCAATTTTAGAGTTTCAAAATCTGTTTTTGAATGCTTTAATTCAATTTGCAAAAAATTTCTTTGCTCAAAAACAGAATTAAAGTCATGTTTTATCTTTTGCAAATCAGTCTCAAGATATGCAGTTTTTCTTTTCAAAGTTTTATATTTTGATGCAAGTTTCTCAAACTCATCATAAATACATTCATACTTCTCTTGTAATTCATCAATTGAAATATCACAAGGGGATGAAGATACCTCAGATTCATCATCCTTTGCCATCAGACATAGATTAGCTCTTTTTTCCACCTTTTCTTCTTCATCATAAGAGCTTAAGGTATCACTATCTGACTAGGTTACAGCCACCATTGCCTGCTTCGATTTTTTATTTTCTTTGGCATTTTTTCCTTCAACAAAGGGCATTTTGACATGAAGTGTCCTAGCTTCTTGCATTCAAAGCATATAAGTTCTTCTTTCTTGTTGGACTTGTTTTTATTTTTGGTTCTCCATGAAGAGCCTTGATCTTTTCTATCACTTCTCTTAGCCAATCTTCGATTTCTTTGGCCCATAAGCTTTCTGAACCTTTTTGCAACCATAGCTAGTTCCTCATCATCATCACAGGATAAACTATCCAATTCTTCTTCTAGGATGCTTGCTTTTAAGGCAATACTTTTCTTCTTTTTCTTTGCTTTTTTTGTCTTCCTTTTTCTCTTCCTTAAGTTCTAGCTCGTGAGTGAGGAGAGAACCGTAAATTTCATCCAGAGTTATAACATTTAAGTCCTTGGCTTCACAGATGGCAGTCACCTTTGGCTTCCAATTTTTAGATAGGTTTCTAAGAAGTCTTTTAACAATTTCATATTTGGGAATTGGTTTGCCTAGCTGACTTAATTTATTTATGATATTTGTGAATCTATCTAGCATGTTGGTGATATCTTCACCAGGTTCCATCTTGAACATCTCATAATTATGGGTTAAGAAAGCTATCTTGGACTCATTGACTTGTGAAGTCCCTTAATTAATAATCCTAAGTTTATCCCACACTTGTTTAGTTGTGGTACAGCTTGACACTTTGTTGAATTTAGTGGGAGTTAAAGCACAATGCAGTGTGTTGATTGCCTTAAAATTTGTTTGGACTCTTTTGGTTTCAGCTTCGGTCCATTCAGACCTTGGCTTAGGAATCATCTTGTTGGTTACAACATTTAAGGTTGAAGGAATAAAAGAACCATCAGTAATGACATCCCACATCTCATAATCTATTACTCTAATGTATATTGACATCATAGTACTCCAATATGGGTAATTTGAGCCATCAAACAAAGGTGGTCTATTTATGGATTGTCCCTCAGCAACTATAGATTTTTGATGAGCCACTTGGATCTTCCTAAGGGTGTTAGACCTTAAGAACAGGGGTCATGCTCTGATACCACTTGTTGATCCTAAGTAAATGTGCTAGAAGGGGGGTGAATAGCACTTTTTGGCTTTTACTAAAATTAACTTCTGATTAGGGACAAATACAAGATAAAAGAAAGATTTAAAGATGAATGAAAAATTAAAAACAGAGCAGACAATCACACAAGAATTTATAGTGGTTCAGTCCAATACCTATATCCACTACCTTGATTGTTCAACCAATGATTTTTCAAACCAATCCACTATGAACAATGAAATTCACAAGCTTTCACCAAGCTTTTACAATGGCTTTTACCAGGCTTAGCCAAAACCTTCCACAATGGTTTTTATCGGGATCAACCAAAACCCAACAACTAATTTTTCTAGGCTAATTTAGAACCTATACACTCAATCAAGCAATCCAAGCTTGAACAAATTCCCTTAGAGTGTCTCGCACACTCTAAGCATAGAAGGAGGAGAGAAATAAAGGTGTACCTATGATCACTGACTTGATCTAAGTGGTACAAAGTGAAGTGCTTGAAACTTTTACAAGGATATGAGTTAAGTGTAAAACGTATGCTGAAGGTTTTTGCAATTTTTTGAGCTCTTTTTGAACTTGGAAGCCTTAATTGCAATTTTTAGCCATTAGGAGCCTCTTAAATACTTGAAGAATCAGCTCTGATAGGTGTTAGGTAGTTTTTGATCGTTGGAAACAGTTTAGTGGCGGTTTTGGCCGTTAATCTGTCTTCTAGTGCTCAATTCAAATTTTCTGACAAAATGATCTTAGTCGACTAACTGCACTCTTAGTCGACTAAGTTGTCTTTATCTTCTGATTCTAGTTTTTAGCAATGAGCTCTTGGTCAACTAACTTCCTTCATAGTCGATTAAGTTGTTTCTATCTTGAAATCTAGATTTTTGGCAGTAAGTTTTTAGTTGACTAACTTACTTCTTGGTCGACTAAGTCTTCTCTATCTCTCAATCCTCTTGAGCTCGCCAACTTCTAATTTGAATTTTAGCTGACAAATACCTTTTATTATCCAACTAAGAGGCTTCTGTTTTTTTGATCAATTGTGGCTCCTTATTCATATGATTTTTGATATGTGCCTTTGAATGATTAATTTATTCTTGGCATACAATTTTTGTCCTGCACACTCAAGTAGAGATATTAAACACAAATGAGTAGGAATGTTTTATTATCATCAAAAATTAATGGAGCCAACAGCTACCCACTTAGCCAATAAAATTGCATTCACACATTTACCTTTTGATTCTATTTGGCCACCTTGCTAACCTATAAGATTTCATGCATTCAGTTTCCATCTCTTTTAATTGGTTGAATATCTACTTCCATTATCCATCCATTCTTTAATCTATCTTCATGCATTCTTAATGCATTTCCCTTCATCCACCTTACTTATGTCCAATAGCCTTTCATGCATACTCCCACATTATTTCTCATTTGGCCTCCCAATTAGCCAATAAAATCACATGCATTCCATTTTCTTTCCTTTAGTCCAATTTGTCACCACGTGTCCATCATGCATAAATCTTCCATGCATTCTTTTAACTTAAAAATCCACATGCATGTGTTATCTTATTCAGTTTGTCTTATGCCTTTTTGTTTGTCACGTGATGGGGGTCCCAAATGTTCCCCACTACTAGTATATCCTTGCATGCATATCTTTGCATGTAATAGAATTTGTTACATGCATATTCCATCCCCCCACATAATCTAATTTTCCTTAGTTAATTTCCATCTAACTTAAAATGGTGAAATTGCACATAAGTCCTCAAAATTTTCCTTACTTACCATTTGACCTGCTAAACTTTTCATCTTTTACAATTTGGTCCTTCAAACATTTCATAAATTGCAATTTGATCTTTCAACTTGTTCATTATTACAACTTCACCCCTTTACATTTCACCGCTCAACTTCTTATTCTTTTCAATTAGGTCCTCCCATGATTCCTTTAATTCCAACTTCCTTTATTTTTCTTCCTTTACACTAATACAAATAAAATATCAAATTCACACTTCACCAAGATATCACCATAATATCTAAATATATACTTACCCTCTCTTACTTTATTTAATAAAGGCACACAGGCCCCATTAATGTCGTTTTTCTTTGAAATTCTTTCTTACTTCTTCTCCCCCACTTAGATTAGCCATATAGTCCTCTTTCATGACTAATTTCAATAATAGATAAAATATTAATATTTTAATATAATTTATTAATAAAATATTATTTTATTTCAAAATTCTCCACTTGTCTCCTCGAGTTTCAAAGTGTCTCACTTTGTCCCGGTTCACTTCCAAATCGCCTTTTAACTTGCTAATTTATCATTGATAAAATATTATTATTTTAATATTATTTTCTTGTGTATGAAATATTTTATTTCAAAATATTCCTTCCATCTGTCATCATTCTTTCGCACTTAAATTAGCGTCAATTAATCTTATCGATAAAGTCTTATTGAATTCTATACGAGGGTACGAAGTGTTACAACATGCAATTTACAAGTCAATTTTGAAGAAAAGTTCAAGAAGTATTAGGGACTAAGTTGAACTTTAGTATTGCTTTCCACCCATAGATAAATGGTCAGTCTAAGAGAACCATTCAGACGTTGGAGGATATTTTGAAAGCTCATGCTGTAGACTTTAAAGTTGCTTGGGACCAACACTTGCCACTAGTTAGTTTGCCTATAATAACAATTTTCAATCTGTTATTCAAATTGAGCCTTATGAGGCTTTATATGGACAGAGATGTAGATCACCTATTTGTTGGTTTAAGGTTGGTGAACAAAAGCTACTTGGACTACAGATGGTTCAAGAGACGACTGACAAGATACAATTGATTAGTGTCATGACCCAAATCCAAAGCATGACCTACGTAAGAGTATCGATGGGAGTTACTCGCTTAACTCATGCAAGCCTAAGATAAATAATAAACCAATAACCATATGTGCCTTATGGGAACCATCACCATGGAATCATATGCAAACAAATATAAACATGATGATATCATATAACATAAATATCATATCAATCTCGTACACTCATGTGCACATAATGCAAAAGCAATATATATAACAAATCCAGTGTATATACCATCCTGTGGCAAATGCAATCCATAAGCCAACTCATGGAAAACATCCATAATATCATTTATTACATGACATAAGCAAGTCATAATCCATAATAGTCAAATATAAAAGACTGAACCATATGACCAAAATGGAGTGGAGTACAACTCGGAGTGAAAGCACTGATGCCTGCTGGATGCCATATGACCACCTACCAAAACTGACTATAGAAGTAGCTCCCTTTAAAGGACAGCTAGCTAAGCAATCTACTAATCTAAAATAACAAGTGCATCTTACATGTGTGAGTCATAAATAACTCCATGAATAGACATGGGGAGGGGGAACAAGTTAATAGAAAAGAGTATTTAACCAAATACACTTTCAGAAATATGCAAATAAACATTTATCACATGTTTTGCAAAACCTGCCTTACCAAGCGTAATCGTGAATCCACACCTGCCTTTCCAAGCGTAATCATAAATCAACTCCCACTTGTCTACGCGTAATCACAAGTCAATCCCACTTAACCAAGCGTATCAAATATCCACATGGTCTCCAAATCCATTATCTTCAAAACGGATCATGGACCAACCAATCCCATAGTCCCCAAGTTTGTTGTTTTTCAAACAACTCAAGAAACATATGTCCATCGTAACTCCATGTCCGATATCTTCCAAACGATATAAGGATAAATGAAATATTTTTATAAAACATTGTAAAATAGTTTGTAAGCTTTCAAAGCAATATCTAAGATTTGGAAACCAACTCAAGAAGTTTGGATAAATTCAAGTTAAACATCACTTTAAAGGTGTTTGAAACATAAATTGAGGTTATCAAAGGTTCCATTATAAAACAACTCATTTTCAAATCTTAAAATCCCTTTGAAAATATTGTCCCAATGTATCAATAGCTTTGAGGCAGAATGAATTCTTTTGGTTCTATGTTGTATCTATCAATACATTAGTGCCATTTATTGATAGATTTGGCACAAAACACACTTTTTTAGCCTAGAACTCATCACTAGGACATCAACTAGGACTATTATTTATCCATAGTCAAGTAATCATCATTCCATAATCAAATAGGCAACATCCATGATATGAATTCAACATATCAAAAAATATTTGTAGTCTAAATTTAACACATTAGACATCATTGCAATGAAATTGTGAAGCACTAACCAAGCACAACAAAAACACCAAATGTCATCACACTTGTTGGAACAGTCCATTGCTTATAGTTGACAATCATTCATAAAAAGGGGTAAAACTCTGTTAACTACCAATAACTAAAGAGTCCTAGAAAATTACCTCTACTAGCTCAAGTTGTAACTCATTGTGCACAATGGCTAGCGAATACCCATGCTAGCCACTAGTCCTTATCTCGATAGGGTCCATCAATTCCAATACAATAATTCAATATTCAGAATTTAATCAAATAAAGTCCAATCACCAACATATCAAGAGGTTGAGACATAACATAACCGGAGTCAATCAACCATATCAACAACTATGAGATAAATATCCATAAATACTATGACCTCATTAAGGAGAAGCCATTTCTCACATTAACATTTAAAATCATCAATCGTACATCAATCATAAACAAATGAGATGTCTGAGATGACAAAACTTTGAAAGGCTTATTCCCTATGCTCAAAACTAATACATAGTAGAGTATATATACTTAGTTTATAGTTTTCATCAAAACATACTTGTAAACCTTTATTCATAGAATAAACTTATTGAAATTCATTCATATGCAAGGTTGTAGAATAGGCATGCTCAATTATACTAAAATAATTAAAAATGTTGCATTTACCCGCCTCAAAAAAGCATGCCCTGCTCTTTAACACCTTTTGTTAAACACTCGATTTTCCAAAAATTCAAACTTTCTCCACAACACTTATCATGAAGTTTTCCATCATTAGTACTTAGTTCTATAACATAATCTTAAACTAATAATCATCTATTATTCCATAAATATTTTCCAACAGTCATTTAATCCGTTAGTCAGTAGCTAATCTAACTCTAACTAAAAGATTTAAGTTGACTTCTAGCTAAAGTTAAGACAACTTTACCTTGGTGAGCTTAAGAGTTCCAAAATCAACTCAAAACCTATTGAATTTTGTATTGATTTAATTCTGGGTATGCAACCAATTTCCATGCCTCTTTATCGAATGGCACTAGTTGAGTTAAGAGAGCTTAAAGGGCAACTAAAGGACTTATTAGATAAGGGTTTTATTTGTCCTAGTGTTTTGCCTTGGGGAGCTTCAGTGTTATTCGTGAAGAAGAAGGATGGTAGCCTTCAATTATGTATTGACTGCCGGTAATTAAATAAAGTCATAATAAAGAATATTTACCCACTCTTGAGGATTGACGATTTTTTTGATCATTTGCAGAGAGTCGTGTGCTTCTTTAAGATTGACTTACGCTCGAGGTATCACCAGTTGAGAATAAGAGAATGTGATATACCCAAAATAGTGTTTAACACACAATATGGACATTATGAATTTTTAGTGATGTAGTTTGGATTCACTAATGCACCTGCAACGTTTATGATTTAATGAATAGGGTCTTTCAGGTGTATTTGGATAAAGTTGTTGTTGTTTTCATAGACAACATATTGGTGTACTGTAAAAGCTCGAAGGAACATGCACAACATCTAAGAATTGTGCTCCAAATATTGAAAGAGCATAGGTTATACGTTAAGTTTTCGAAATGTGAGTTTTGGCTCAATAAAGTTAGTTTCTTGAGACACATTGTGTTTGAACAAAAGGTGCAAGTGGATCCTAATAAGGTGGAACTGTGAAGAATTGGCCAAGGCCGATGTCTGCAATTAAAGTTAGAAGTTTTCTGGGCTTAACTGGATATTACAAATGTTTTGTGCAAGATTTTTCTAAGATTACATCCCTTTCGACAAAACTGACTCAAAAAGGAGTCAAATTCGATTGGTCTAACACTTGTGAGACCAGTTTCGAGAGGCATAATTCCTACTTTACTTTTGCACCTGTGTTAAGCTTGCAATGTGAATCCGGAGGCTAAACCTTATATTGTGATGCATCACAAGTTGGAATGGGTATTTGTTGATGCTACATGGAAAGGTTATAGCATACGCCTTATGACAATTAAAGAGGCATGAGTAGAATTACCTTATGCACGATCTAGAGATGGCAGTGATCATATTTGCCTTAAAAGATTTGGAGACATTACTTGTATGGGGAGACTTGTGAAATATATATAGACCACAAGAGCTTGAAGTATATATTTCAGCAGAGAGATTTGAATCTAAGGTAGCATAGGTGGTTAGAGTTATTAGAAGATTATGATTGCACCATAGTTTACCATCTTGGCAAAGCTAATGTGGTAGCAAATGCTCTAAGCTGGAAGTCGACGGAGAGTTTGGCACATGTGACTATGGAGAAACGATCTTTGGTGCAGAGTTTATATGATTTAGGCAATATGGGAGGGCATTTGGAGATTAATCACTTGAACACCTTGTTAGTGAACTTTAGAATTCAACCAATGATATTAGATTGGATTAAAGTTGTCCAAGATCAAGATGAATATTTGGTAAAACTATTTGAGGACATGAGTGAGGATAGAACTCGAGACTTTATGTACAGCATAGATTGTTTAATGAGATATAGATCACAAGTCTACGTGTCGAATATGGATAACTTGAGGAATGAGATTTTAGAAAAGGCATTGTTGGCTCCATTAGTTTTTTATGATAATAAAACATTCCCACTCATTTATGTCGAACTATGCTACTTGAGTGTGCAGGATGAAAAATGTATGCCAATAGTAAATTAATCACTAAAAGGCAAATATCAAATCTTATAAGAATGAGAAGCTAAAGTTGAGCCACAAAACAGAAGCCTCTTAATTGGATAAAGAAGAAAGTTAGTCAACTAAAACTCAAGAATGAAGATGGCCGATTCAGAAACAAAGATGACTTAATCGACTAAGAAGCATTGTTAGTTGACTAAGAGCTTGCTGCCAGAAATTAGGTTCAAAGACAGAAACGACTTAATCAACTAAGAAGTATTGTTAGTCGACTAAGAGCTCATTCTTAGAAACTGGGTTCAGAGACTGAGATGACTTAATCGATTAAGAAGCCTAGTTAGTCGACTAAGAGCATTCTGTCTGAAGATTTGAATTTGAACACTAGAAGACATATTAACGGCTATAACCACTCCAAATTGTTTCCCAACGGTCAAAAACTATCAAACATCCATCAGAGTTGGTTCTTCAAGTATAAAAACCCTCCCCAACAGCTAAGAACAAGATCTGAGGCTTCCAAAATCAAAAAGAGCTCAAAAATAGCAAGAAATTCTCTTCATACCTTTTACACTTCACTCCAATCTTCGTAATTGAGATAAGCACTTCACTTTGTACCATTCAGATCAGGTTAGTGATCATAGGTATATCCTTATTTCTTTTCTCCTTGAATACTTAAAGTGAGCGAGTCACTTTAAAGGGTTTATTCAAGTTTGGGTTAGCTTGATTAAGTGTATAGGGTTAGCGTTTGTGCCAATATGCAACACACATATTCATATACATTTCCAAAAATTTCAACTTCAAGTAGTCTTAGGCATAACAAGCTCAATAAGCCATCTGTAATACCAGAATAACTGACAACCAAGTTTAGGATCGTCTCCTCTTACGGTTAATCAGATCATGCTCACCATCATGTAGGGAATACACAAAGCCGATTTTGGTGTTCTATTCTCATACAGGAGTCAATCGCTAGTTGGCACCATCCCTGGACACCATGTGTCTTAAAAGCCAATTTTACTTAGCCAAAATTCATATTCTAGTATCATACCTCTAGGTCATGGCTCATTACCAAAATTTTTACTCATAAATAAGTACTCAAAATCCCAAAGCATCATTTCTTTTCTAAGTAGATCTCTACTAATTCCGTTGTGTATTTTTACTCCCCCACCAAGGGTAATATCAATTAACTAGACCATATCATTATTACTCTCTAAGCATTTGGAGCACAATTTAACCTTTGCTACCCTTATCATGCACTCTACCTTGATAATTACTTAAAACGAAATGAAACATGTGGGGGAAGCACTTTTCACAATTTTATGCCCTATCTCTATAAGCATATTGAGACCATAACATCATCGGGGTCTACATAATGGCAAGATAATTATTGCCTTAAATCAACATTTCCAAGCATTCTTATACTTGCAACGTATCTTTACACTATGTGACAATTCCTATGGTAGTGAACATAATCTCATCGTTAAAGTCCTACACTGTATCATGTTACCCAAAGCATAATCTTATAGCTACAACAATGCAATTCTAGGGTTCCATCCTTAGCTACCAATCATAGCTCCCTTTACGAGCATATACTAAAACTTTGCTTGGTTGCTCACAAACCACTCATGGCCATCCAAATTCAGCCTCTTACGGCAAGTCAAACTAGTATATTTTCTTATGTTTTCCATACACTCCCAAAACACTTAAACACATCCTTTAATAGAATTCTGTTAAGGACTTCAACAATCAAAGGCTTATCTTCAAAGCCATTCATAACTTTAACAATTCAATGCATGCTCAATAGCATTTCAGCTCATTGGTCCGAATGGACATTATTTTCAAATCTCCCAAGGTGTCTTTGTCCTTAATCCGGACCATACAGAACTAACTTAATATATTTGCATTGATTATCCTTAAGCTTTTTATGCTCGTCATAACATCATCTGCATTTCCCACGTCATTCATCTGACTGTCCTTATTAGTGTATTTGTGGCTTTTTGGCATTTCACAATACATTCCACATATATGCTAAGGCATTTTCAATCTTACACCAAGCCTATAGTCATGTAACCACCAATTAGACTAAATCCCTATATGGAATATTTCATTCCATATAATGTATGCGAATCACAAAATGTACAACTTCAAGAACATGCCTACATATTGATAAGCTTCATATATTTCATACTCATGAAAACCACAATTTGCAAAACTTGCTTTCTATAGCAAGTACACAATCAGAACATTAATTTCGACATATCTATTCCACATTTTATGGTATGCCAAAAATCATCCTTTGGGGATATTTTACCATTACCAATCATATACCTTTATCATAACATTTAGTGAAAACTTGGTTAAGCAATGGTCTCCAAATAACTCTTAGGTATATAAATATCAAATTGTACACCACTTAGTGTTGAGATCTTGACTTTACTCATCAACCTTTAACCAATTACATTTGTAAGGTGAACAATTCACTTAATTATTACATCTTGCCTTTGTGGTGATAAGATCAAAATTTCCTAAACTTAGGATGCAGAAACTCCCTCTTAGAGCTTATCCAAAAATCAACATTTTCTAACTCCCTTTCCTTTAGACAAATCACATTCAAGACTAATCATTTATATCATAAGTTGCATACCGAACCAGACAAATTTTTAAATTGATCTTTAAAGCAGTCTGTATACCAAGCTCAAATGTAGAACTCCATATGAGATTTAGACCAAAATTAATATTTCTAAGCCATTTGACTTTAAGCTAACAAGTCCACAACTAGTCCTTTAATTCATTGGCTTTATGCTAAGCATAGCAAAATTTAAGCTCATCCTTAGAGTAGATTTGTTTACTAGCCTTTTACTTCATGACCACACATCAATTATAACAAGCATTGATGTTCACCCTTAGGCTAATTCATGTACTTATAACTATAAACCATAATGGGTCAAATCAAATCTTGGGAATTCACAACCACCTAACTGAAATCAAAACCAGCTCCATCTAAGCTACTACATATATATTCAACGCATATATGCGTATAAAATATTTCGGAAGCCCAACATAATTTATATATGTGTATGGCAAGCAAAATAATCTATCACCATGTACAAAAAGTAACTAGCCAACTTCTACAAAGCTGAACAACAAGGTCAATTGATCATAGTCTCACATACAGAAATGGCTAGACACAGTTAACACAGTGCACTTACCTCCGTGCACATGAGCATTGATTTACACCTCCCTCAATACTCAGATTTATAAGCTTCAAGTGAATCACAACAATCACTATTCATTCTAGTAAAAGGGCACTCTTTCTTGTCAATATCATACGTGTTCCTTTATATTGACCTTAATAACAGTCCAATGTAATCCAATTTCTTCCTATTGATAGTCAAGGGTTAAAGTTATAGCTTCACCAGATTAATAAGCTATTACAGACCTATTAGTCCTGCTCCACCTTCCTTTATCCTTAGTCGGAGGTGTATGTCATTATATTAACCTTTCATTAGGAGCTTTTTGCTTTTAGATCTTTCCAACAACGACTCGTGTCTCAGGTGGCATCTCAAACCAGGACAATGACACAACTTATTAGTTTTATATGACGTTAGTAAAAAGGTAGGTTACTAGAACCAGGAGTTTATATAGCCTCATGTCTACGACTTGTGCTGCAATCACAAACCATAAACAAGACTCTATACTGACTTCGACAACTCCGCTGACCGACACAAGAATTCCTTGGACTTGACTAAACCTAGGCTTTGATACCAAGTTTGTAACGACTCTTTTCTCTGATCGTTACCAACGCTTGAGTCTCACGAGCAAGCTTGTCAAGTCCCGAGCAAGCCTCCATAATTATCCATTTAACAAATCATAACATGTCTCTTGGAAATTTTATAACCATCACAATTTCATTTAATGGCAAATATTCTCTCAATACATTATGTTTCATCATCATATAAATATATGTCTACAGTGTACACAATTGTTTACTTCCGAAACAAAATATACTATAAATGACCCGGCCTCTAATAGTAGAACGACTTGGAATAGATACTGGGAGATGCCTTTACCTACGTCACAATGGACCATAATATGCCAATGAAAAGCACGTGAGTTGATCACTTCTCTGTAAAATGAGAATATTGGGGTGAGTCTTACAGACTTAGTGATCATCGACTCAGTGAGCAGGGCAAAGATGGGAAACAAGCCAGGGATAGAAAATTTGAATATTAAAAGCATATGAATATATAAACCATTTAAAATCAAATGGAACATTTTGCCTTACATATATACCAAAGAATTGTGATGCAAAGTAACCATTTCAAGTAATCTATTAAAACCGATGAAATTAAAAGATTTTTACCGTCAAAATCATTTGATTCCTTAACTCAAAATCGGACTAACATAAGCGTGTACACTCCCTTAAAATCAAATAATGTCGATGCTTGGACACAAGCATATAAACAAACTCATACTCAAGGCATTGAACACAAAACTGTCACGACCCAATTTCCCGGGCAATGACCTGCGCATGAGCTCAATGAGCATAGCTCACTAAGCCCAAGCAAGCCTATCCATTTACCTTTGCTTAACAAATTTATCATATCATGCATACACACACACCTTTTCTCGAGTGTGAACATAGCCAAAACACAATGGCATTATCGATAATAATATACATGCACTATACCAGTCATGTATTTAGCAATTTACATTGCATACACATATTCATATTGTTAGATTGTTTTCACAATACAAAAGGACCCATGACTTCCAGCGGAGACATTTACAATAAAAGTGATTACTATCGAATGCCAGACACATACCCAGGATATGCACTACGGGGACTCCTCGATCTAGGGTCCAACAGTCACCTGATCTGAAAACATGAATTTTTATAAAACGTGAGTACAATACTCAGTGAGTGAACAAGAAGGGAACAAGCATACCATAAGGAATGTTTATCGAAATCATGATGCATTCATTTTCTCAAAACCATGCAATTGTTTTAGCTCCTTTAAACCCCTCATGTAAACCCCACATGAGTAAATCACTTTACAAAAATCCATGCTCAACTATGGTACCAAAGAAATGGGAAATATGGCAAAAACCCACAAGTTAGCAAAATGGACAGAAAGTTTCTCGCTGTAGCGAACTTCATTCTCGCTGCAACGAGAACCAGAACATCAAGGAAAAAGTCTCATTTTTCCCTTAAAACAAGTCATCCTGCTAAAATAACAATAGCAACATGTAACACATGTAAACTTCCAAATTTCAACAAAACAAATGCTTACATATTTGCATTTACAACCATATACCCATCATCAACATGCACACCATCCCATCATCATCATCATGCACATCATCCCATCATCATCATCTCATATGCAACGGCTTATGCTATTGTCACTAGGGGGTGGGAGATCACGAAGCATCCCCCCCTTCACTCGGCAAGAGGTGCACTTCACTCCGGATCACGAAGCAACGGAGCAGTCCCTTCCCTCCTCTTCCAAGCTCTTGGGTGGAGAGTCATACTTCGCCACAGATCATACCTATCAAAGCACTCATAGGGTGGAAGATCACGAAGCATCCAGCCCTATAAGCTATGGGGGCAACAACGGCTTATGTGCACTCCCACTCACACATAGCCGGGTCAGCAACGGCTTATATGCACTCCTACTCGCACATAGTCGGGTCAGCAACGGCTTATGTGCACTCCTACTCGCACATAGCCGGGTTCAAATCAACATGTAAAGAAGCATCCAATGCATATTATGCATTTTATCATATTGTGATAACACATAAACCATTGTATAGCACATTTTCACAATATAAAATCATTTTACTAAAAGCTTGTTCCCAAGGTACATTTTCTAAGACAAGTTGGATAGAATCTTTCATATTTCCCAAAACAAGTTTGAAATGCAAGTCCACTCACCGGTATCGAAAATCCAGATTCCGGGTGCACTCGGACTAATAGCCCTCAGGCGCAATTCCTTTGCCTTTTCCGGACGTCTCACCACCTTGACAAATAACAAAGTCAAGGAATTTACTATATTGTCCCTAAATTGATATAAATTAATTTAAATTACTAATGCTTGATATGTAAATGCAAAAATATGTCTGATTACCGCTTAATCACGGTATCGATTAAATTCGACCGATCACCCGATTAATCGACGATTGTGTCCAAATCACCTCCAAATTAATTCATTTCTCCTCTAATACCTTAATTTACCACATACATTTAAATAAAGCCAAATTCAGCATTAGAACCCTCACAGTTCCTTATAGAAAAATTTGGTCATTTGGTGCACTAGCACCGAATTTTTTTCTACATAACCGTTTCACCTTAATTCATCATTTTCCATGCCATTTTCCTTGAAATAAAAACAATCCCCCATTGATATTCAGCCCTCATGGTTCGGCCAACAAGGAACCCTAGAGAAATTGAATATTTCTTTTGTGTTTTTGTTCATAACCATGCTTAACTATCCCTAAACACTAACATAGTCTAAAATCAAATTATTCCAACAACAATTCCTCTTCCATACCCATTTTTCAGAATTGAATTCATCATGATAACTCAATATTCAACCATGGAAATCAAGAACAAAAGCATGGGTAAGCTAGGTATCAAGGAGAATTAAAGAAATTTTAACTTACCTAGCTTGTTTCCTTGATTTCTTCACTTTTTCTTTGAATTTCCACCTAGGTTTTCTTGTTTTTCCTTTTGTTCTTCCTTTTTTCTTGTTGCTGGATGCCTAGGCCGAATATGGTGAGGGAATTGGGGATTTAATGGGCTGATTTCTATAGAAAATAATAAAATAATCAAGCATGCCATGTGTCACATGCTTATTGGCCCAATTTTTAACTTTTTGACTTTTTCTTCTTAATTTTCCACCACAAATATTCTGGTATTTATCCAATCCTACCACAATTAAAATCCCTTGGTCTTGACAAGTGCTGGGGTGAAAAATTTACCGATTTGCCCCTGGGGTGAAAAAATTACTATTTTGCCCTTTTACTCCGAAATGTACCGGAATCTCATTATTTCTACTTTTCAACCTAAAATAACACTAATATTGATCAATATTAACCAAATGGGGCAAAAATTGTTTAAAAAAATTTTCGTTTAGTCCTTTAGTGGCAAAATTACCATTTTGCCCTTGTGCTCCATAAATACCGAGAATCACAATTTTTCACTGCTAAACATCATTTTATGCTCCAATAATCATATTTATATTTTATATAATTATTCTTGGTCAAGTGTGATCAAATCTTGGCTAAAAATCTCAATTTTATCATAAAATGGTAAAATAACCGTTTTGTCCATAATCGGTCAATTTTTCTGATGGACTCCAAACTGGACCTTTAACTCTGAATCACTATTCTAAGCAATTCTGTTGGTTTTAAAATTTTTCAAATTCTTCTTAGAATTTCTATTTGAACTAGTTCAAGGCTCGATTTAACTTAGTTGTACCACTCGGTACAATACCCTGTCTTTAATCGAGCTTGACAAGGTCTCACAAAAACCATGCAAAAGAATACGTATTTGAAAACCCCAAAGAGATATCACTCTCGAGTAGGTAATCATAGATAATCAATCTGTGGACCCTCTTCCACTTAATAACATCTGGGAGGCCCCCCTCTATTAAATTCCCACGGCCATGGTAGTTTCGACGATGTTGACCGACATCATAAAGTTAGAAACACTATTTTAGTATGTAAAGTTAGAAACACTATTTGAATGATTTGATGATGAAAATGTTTTCCACTAATATATCATAAATGAAAATGAATTGTGATTGAATTCAAGTTTTTGAAAGGCTTTTCAATCTATTATATATATGTAAATATCCTATTATGTAGTAGTTTTCAACAAAGGGGACAAGTCCTTTCAAGTGTTTTATATCAAAATTGCCACTTCTGTGAGATGTGTCTGAAATGCTTAGAGCATGCTAAATTGCTATGATTATGTGATGATGAATTCCACATATTAGATGAGATATGATGGACTAGATGTTGTATGTATGTTGATTTGTATGTGATGTCATTGCCACATACCACACGAATGAGAATAGGCATATGATATGAATTATGTTAAGGTATGTGAAGTAGTTTCCATATAACCCATGATATGAGAATGAGCACATGTTGAATGCCATAATGTTAAGTGTGTGATGTAGTTCCACATACCACATACTATGAGTATTAGGGCACAATATAATGTCAAATGTACACTATGTGTTTAATGAAAGACGTTGAATTACAGAATGAGTATTCGATGATAAGATGTGAAATGTTGGTTATTGCCCATGGTTAATGGGGGTTATTCCGTTAACATGTTATGAGTATGAGGGACAATTTAATGTGAAATGTACACTTTGTGTTTAATGAATGATGGTGAATTACAGAATGAGTATTCGATGATAAGATGTGAAATGTTGGTTATTGCCCATGGTTAATGGGGGTTATTCTATTAACAAATCTTATACAGTAATGAAAGACTTTTCCATTACCACTCTATTGAGAAAAGGAATGAGGCGGTGATTCCATTCCAAAGTTATCATGAGGTAATGAAGGATATTCCATTACCCTCTCTTAAAGAGACAAGGGGAGTGAGGCGGTGATTCCAGTCCCCCAATCACGCACACTCATGCCGATCGGGAGTAATATTGTAGAGCCCATGGTTAACAAGGGTTATTCTGTTACAAATGTTATTTGATGAATGTTAATGATGTAGTTGACTTTATTTAATGAATATGATGTGTAACGTTTGTATTGGTATGATTCATGAAATGTTGGGACAAGGTTCTTTAGTATATTATAAAAGTAAGAGGTAAAATTGATGTATGAGATTTGGAATTGTGTCACGACCCGGTACTCTCCTCGAGCCTGTGATAACCGCCACGATGTTCTGATAGACATTCATTACCCAGAATGCCAACCGAAACCTTGCAAGGCTTTAATATCAGTTTTCGTACCTTCCCTGTGAGCAACAGTTGTTAAGTATCATATTTTGAGAGATTATAAACTATTTCCAAATCAAAACAATAGAAAAATATTTTTTTGCTCACAAGGGCATTTTGGTCATTTTTCCTCGAAAGTCTCGAAACCAGCTAAAAATGTAGTATGTGAGTTGGAAAACACATATTTCATAATCAAAAATAAGTTTAAATGTCTAAAACATTCATTTGAAGTGAAACTATAACTATTTGAATATAATAAAAATATTCAATAAAATATTATATTTTCTTATAAAACAATATTTATAGAGTTACCGGTAAATAATTTTTGTAGCGTAAAAGCTAAATAAATTCATACATACTGTAATACAGATAACCAAAGTATAAAATTTAATTTACAGTGACACGTGGGCCCACGAACGACCAAAAGTATCTAAAGCGGTAAACCTACAGTTTTTAAGGATGCAAGTTCAACTGTAGCCCTCAACAAAGTGAGCTATCTACCGACTATCTTGAACCTGAAATGGGTGGAAAGGAGGGTGGTGAGATTATATAATCCCAGTGAGTAAACAAATACCATCTAAAATATCTAAAGCTGAGTAAATGAAGACAAATAAAATAGTTCAACATACTGTAATTCATCAGCTTTCAACTAATTTCAACCAAATAAAATCAATTCATATAAATCGAGTAATCAACATGGCTTATGAATTTCTTAAAACTTTGGCTCGTGCCAAAATCATTCTCATACTCGGTTATCAGGGATACCTTGGCCTAGGGCTATCCCAACCTAGTCCGTCAAGGCTGTTATAAAGTCATGTACGCATAAATCATGTTTTTATTTTGAAAACATAGTCATTCCTTGCCGTTGGCTGAGTTCACCCTCACGTGGTGGTTTGGCGTGAAGTGAACTCTAAAGTTGTACCTTGAGAGTTACCCTACATGCCTCTTCGACTGAGGTAAGAATATAACGGGGTTACCGTGCCCCTCTCATCGGTTGGTCCACGGAACTCGCCCCCCGTAGCAAGTTGAACCCACCAATTCAATAAAATCTCAACCGCATGACATGGCAATTATATCACAATCCAGTCTCTCAAGGCTAAATACACAGTTCATATATTTCAATATAAATACCAATTCAGCCATTCATGCAAATATTGTCATAAGCCATTCGATTCAAACCATGAATTTACAACACATGAAAACAGTCTCCAATTACTCTATTTTCAAACCATCATTTCATTTCAAGACAATGTTATAAAATCATTTCATTAAATCACATTTTAATTACAAAACACAAAGATTTACCATTTAACTCATTTTCCATAAAATCACAAAATCGGATAAAAACCACTTTAGATAATTAAGATGATAGTAAGGTTACTCACTATTTCGGGAGTCGAATTTCGAGTACTCTGATTCTTGATCCTCGGGTACTATCTCTTTACTTTTGCTAGAATGCTCAACACCTAGACATAATGCACAATAAGCCATTTACTACATTTGTGCTAAATTGTTATAAAACCAATTCAGGCTCTATACTAATGCATGAAATGGGATGTGAAACACTCAGGTAACTATCTAAATACGGTGTTCAATATAAATTCAATTATGTCCCTAAATAAAACGGTATTGGCCTAATTTGATCTATCACCCGATTAATTGGCCAATACGTCCAATTCAACTCCAAATAATTCCATTTTTCTCCCAATACTCCAAATCATCAAACACAAATTAAATAACTTGAAAAATGGCAAAATCATCCTCACATTTTCTCTTAGAAAATTCGACCATGGTGGGTGCATCAACACTATAATTTTTTTCAAGCTTGATTCTCACACCATAAATCACTAATTCCTAACCAAGTCACTTGAAATAAAATCAAAATCATCCTCAATATTCCACATGGAAGATTCAACCAATGGAGGTTCTTGAGGGTTATATAGTTTTTCATGCTAAACATTACCATTTTCGGTTTCCACCACCACAATTCATTAAATTCTAACTAAATAACATAAGACATCACAATATTCATCTTCAATATTGTCTTTATGAAATTCGGCCAATGAAGAATCCATGAAGAATATGTGATTTTTCTTACTTGTTTTCCTTCCAAACATGATAAATCAACTACAAACACTAAAATATCTCAAAATCTAACCAAATAAATCATTAAATCTTCTCTCTCTAAATTTAGTCAGCCATGAATCCTTCATGATATCTTGTGATTCAACCATGGAAAATGCAAAAGAATGCATGGGAAAGGTAGATCACAATTCAAAATCAAGAAATTTTACCTTTGATTGCTTGATTACTTGAAATCCACCAATTTTCTCTTGAATTTTCACCCTAGGGTTCTTTTTCTTTCTTTTCTTCCTTTGTTCTTGCTTTGGCCGGCCATATGAAGAGAAATGGACTGATTTCGTGCTGATTTTTAAGCCAAATAATAAATGGATGAAAATTTAACACATGTCACCATTCCATTGGTCCATGTGTCATACTTACCCATTAAGCAATCTCTCTCCACCACTTAAATTTCTTCAATTATCCATGATAATATTGGGTAAAATTCATGTGCTGGACAAGTGTTGGGTGGTGTAAAATTATAATTTTGCCCCTATGCTTGAAAAAATGTCAGAATTAAAATTCTTTACTTCTCAAACTCAAATTATGTTCTAAATAGTCAATCTTGATCAAAAACTTTTTCCAACATTCCAATTTTAACCTCGGGTGACAAAATGACCATTTTGCCCCTAGGTCATGAAAATTTCAATTTGACTCCAAAGCAGTCCTCGAACTCCGAATCACCATTTTAAGTCATTTTGGGGTTTTAAAATTCTCAATTTCATCTTAAAATCTCTATTTAGACTAGTTCGAGGCTTAATTCAACTTAATTGTACCATTTGGTACAATATCATCTTTTAACGATTTCCAAGGTACCCAAGTAAGCAAACATGCATTCTTATGTAAGAATGGTATAATAAACATATTGTCGAGCTGGGCTTGACAAATTGGATAATCCAAATTCCTTGACTATCAGGTGCATGGTTGATAAGCCTTAGAAGGTAAGTCTCGCTTACATGATATGAGATGACTAAAGCATAAGCTAGCCCTTTTTGGATGTGATTCAAATGGTTTACTCTCAAATTAGTTTTAAAAGGATTGTGAGACTTCAAAATCTATGAAATGTATTTTCAAAGATTGTTGAACATGATACTTAAGGATTTTGAAGGTTTGGTATTTGTTTCCAAAGAATTTATAAAATTGTTTGAAAGCATGAATATTCTCTTCCAAGTTCATTATACGTATTTAAAAGATCATACATGCATGGCTATATAAATGTTCTATTTATGCAAAAACTCTAACCCCTTAGCTTGCCCCCTTCCCGTTAGAGGTGTTAATATGGGCTAGCACGGCCCCAATTCGACCCATAATATTATGGGTTGGGAAAATATGGGCAGGGTTAAACCAACCCATTTTTTTCATGGGCTATCAAAACCCCAGCCTAGCCCACCCTTTGTCAGCTTATGGGTTGGGTTGGGCCAGCCCATTTCTTTTTTTCAAAAAAAAATTCATTTTCGTAATTCTACCTACCAAACTCCTTATCAATAAAATTATTCCATGATTTAATCCATAAATTGAATAATAAAAATATGGTACAAACAAATAAATTACATCAAACATAAATAAGCAAACAAATTACATCAAACATAAATAAAGTTTCAATCTTTAACGCAAACTACAATCCCATCAACAAAAGTACATAACCAAATAAATAGAAACTTCAAGAATCATTTATGTTCTCCTCAATCCTTATCGTCAAGCAAAACATTTGAATCTTGTTTGGAGAACAATAATGTCTCAAGGTCTGAATCATTATCATCTAATATTCATTGCCATAAAAGAAAAAGAGATAATGAGTTTCAATCTTAATGAGTTTCAATCTTAATTAAGCAAAGATTAAAGACATTGAAATATATAAAATAAACAATACCATTGGTACCTAATTTATTAATTTTATATAGCTAAAAATATAAAATTATTAAATTAACTAAAATTATTAATTTTTTTTTTCTAGCTCGAAAGGTTGGCCCGCACCAACCCAAGACAACCCATCAATTAAATTGGCTAGCCCATCTAGGCCTAGTTTTAATATGGGACTAAATTTTCATACCCCAACCCACCCCACTTTGAATAAAAAATGGGTCGCCCAATGGGCCAACCCCATTTTGACAAGTCTACTTCCCGTATCCACACATGGTGTCTTTATGACTCCAACGTTAATTTTTATCATTTTTTGTTAAAGATCAGTGATAGTTGTTGAGCACCCATGTCACAGAAACGTAATTCGTTCTTCCTTTGGTAGGTGAGATAGCAACCTTCTTAAAGCTTACGAGTCGGGTCAAGTTTCACTAGACAAGTCAATATTTATATTTCTGTTTTATAATACTTGTTTGTACTTAGAATGTTAAGCCATTGAATGGCAAGTTACTTATATGAGATTACGTGAATGTTATGAATGACGGCTTGTGAGCCCTTCTGAGCACCTGAGGTGCTCAGACAATATTTTCATGAAATGTACTGGGTACATATATTGTGAATGAAAAGCTCTAATACAGTTTATGTTGAGAAGTTTCATAACTGTATATTTACATTTAAATGTCAATCTTTATTACATGTTGACATATGTTATGTATTAATAATGATGACGTTGGCAAATGAGCCAAATATGATTAATTAATGATTGAATAATGTAAAGAGACTTATTAGTGTCTGGTGGGCCATACTCATATAGGTCTTAGTGTCGGTCACAATTCCTCTAAAAAATGGGATGTGACATAAACGAATTGGGTTGAAGTTTTATGGATTATTGGATTGAAACGAAGAATATGGGTTTACTTACTAGTTTCGAATAAATAGGTTTGCTAGAAAATTAGGAAATTTATGTTAGAAATTATTGTGATAGGATTTGTTGAGCTCGAGTCTTGTAGAATGAGCGAGGTTTGATGAAGTAAGGTTTAGAAGCACGTTTTTGTCAAGGTGAGTGGATACACCACTTTTAAACTCTTTTAGTACGCAAAGCTTAATGCATGGTTTAATGGTTTACTAGGTATATATTCTTTCATTTACTTTTATGAATGAAAAATTGTGTTTATGGTTAAACCCATGTTTCGAAAGAATTTTCAAAACTACTATGCATATGCAAATATCCTTCTATGTATTAGATTTCAATAAGGGGGGACAAGTCCTTGGAATTGTTATGAACCAAACTACCATTTTGATGAGATATGCATGAATTGTATGAAATTTGTCAAGTTGCAATGTATGTGATGTTGTTCCACATGTTATGTGAAATAAGGATGAGTGCATAATAGATGTTATGTTGCGATGTATGTGATGTTGTTTCCACATTCTATATGAGATAAGAACAAGCATGAGAAATATGCTATGATGACATGTCTGTAAGGTTGATCCCACATATTACATAAGGTAAGAATGAGCAATTGATATATGTTATGTTGCCATGTATGTGATGTTGTTCCCACATACTATTTGAAACATGTATGAAAACATGCTTAAGATGCCATATATGTAATGATGATGAATGAGAATAATGAACTATACAATAAGTATGTGAAAATGGTTATAATAGAACAAAGTGAAATGTTGCCTAGGTTAATGAGGATTATACCATTGACAACTATAAGCACCACGATAATGGGGGCTATACCATTATCATATCTTGAGGAGAAAAGGGAATGATGTAGTGATTCCATCCCTACATGCGCCACGTATACTAGGATAATGAGGGCTATGCCATTATCAAATCCTAAGGGCAATAGGGGACATGCCATTACCAACTATGTCTTATAGAAGTTGGACATTATGCTAGTTAATAGCTAGATTTTGGCTTGAATGTTGACTTGCTAATGGTTGTGACGCTTAGTTGTGCTAATGAGTATGTTACGTAGAAATGTTTAGACAAAGTTCTTTAGTTAATCATAAATGATAGATAAGACATGAAACTAATCTTAAGCATAGATAGTTGAATGATATGGTTGAGAATCGAAATAATCTAAACTTTGGGTTCATATGGAGGAGATATCAAGCCATAGAAAGTAAGCTTTGATACCACATAATCGAATGATGAATAAGAAAGTTAGCCTTTTTAGATGTGATGCAAATGGTTTTACACTCAAATTGGTTTCTAAAGGATTATTTGATTTCAAATGTGTTGAAAAGGCAATTCAAGGTTTTATTAAATTCTATACTCAATGATTTAAAGATTATATATTTACTCCAAAGGAATTTAAAAGTGTATTCAAAGGCATGATTACATCTATTTGCAAAGTCGTTAAATGTGCATTTGAAAGATCATACATACATGTATATTTAAAGGTTATATTTGTGCAAAAGTTCTAGCCCCTTGACTTGTCCCTTACCCATATCCACTCATGGAGTCTTTGTGACTCACACATTAGTTTTCCATATTTTTGTTATAGATCAGTGATAGTTGTCCAACCACTAGTGTTACAAAAACATGATTCGTTTTTCTTTCGATAAGTGATGTAGCAGCCTTCTTGAAGCCTAGGAAGTCTAGTCAAGTTTTGCTTGACGAGTCGATCTTTATATTCTTGTTTATAAATACATGTTCATGTTTGACTGTTAAGCCATTGAATGGCATTTTTACTTATATGAAAATGTGTAAATGTGATAAAGGATGGCTTGAGAGCCTATATGAACACATGGGGAGCATTCCAAAGTTGATATGAAATGTAAATGTTATGGATATTGTTAATGAAATACGTATACACATGTTATGTTGAGAAGTTCCATAATTGTGTAATGATGCCTATGCATTAATGTATGTTTTTATAGTTGTAAATGCTTTATGGATGATGGTAGTGGCTAATAAGCCCACATATGAATGATTGATGAATATGGAAAGTTTACTAGGATCTAGTGGGCTATACCCACGTAAGACTTAGTGCCAGGCATGATCCCACAAAAAACAAGATGTGAAAAAAATATAGAAAACTTGAATGTGGAAATGGTTTATTGTGCATGATTTGTATAGAAATCTGAAAATTTTGAATGAGAGATCAATCCTTAATAGCCAAAGAGGTGTCTAAATGCATTCTACGTAAAAAAGATCCAACCCTCAACCTTTGGGATCACCTTATAAGACAGAAATGAAACCAAAAGCTTTCTGTGTAAAAAGGATCCATCTTTCCACCTTGGGGATTGACCCCTACAATCTATTTTTAAAAAATAACATGTTTTTAAATATCTTTCATATGGAAATGTTTAGCCACTTCAAGTTAATTATCTAACGGGTTTTGTATGCATTAAATTCATTCCAAAGACATGTTAATGTATCGTTTTATCGGCACATTTGGTTCGCGGAATAAAATGAAATGGAATAGAATAAGTATTCAGTGACAATAGAATAAGGTAGAAACAAAATGAAAATGTTATTACATACTTTGGTTGACATAATGGAATAAGGTACAAATTGCTATTATGACTTATTACAATGTTTGATTGATAAAAATAATATTAAAATAACAAAAGAATAGAAGATAAAAAGATAAAAATACTTTTTATTACAATATATACTTATTTCTCTTTATTTTATTTTATTTTTTAAATATTAATAATTTATAAATAATTTAAAATATTAATCATTCATAATTTAAATATTAATATTTTATTTATAAGTTAATCATTAACATTTTAAAATATTAATGTTTTATTTATAATTTAAATATTATTTTTATTAAAATATTAATAATTTTAATAATTTTTTATATTTAAAATATTCCTTATAATATATAATTAAAATTTTAAACTTTTTCTTTTTTATAATAATATTAATAATTGATAATTGAAATATTAATATTTTATTTATAATTTAATCATTAACATTTCCATATGTTAGCTTTAAAATTATTATAGTTTTGATTATGACAAAATGATCAAATTTGCTTGAGCATTATTTGAGTAATCCTTGATAATTTCTTGAAATGATTTAACTCTCATACACTTGTTTTTACACTGACACAAGCTTGACTCTTAAAGTTATTGAACTATATCTATAAGTTTGTATGACTTAGGTGTATGAGTGCTTATGATTCTCATTCATTAAAGTTTGATTTAAAGATTAAAAGAAAATCTTGATGCACTCATTAAGGAGGAGTTTTGAATATCTTGTTTAATGATGAAAAAGAAAAAAGAGAGAAGGAAGGCTAAATCAAATAGAGTTAAATAGGTCTTCATGTTTAATTTATGTGTGTGATGCTCAATTTTGGTTTTGTTGAATATTATGTAAAGAAAAGTGGATGCATTGACTAAGGGGGAGCACCTCATTATGGATAAAGATTTGAAACATTCATATTGAACATAGACATTGCATTCTTAATCTTAGAGTGTTTTGTGATCATCAAAAAAAAGAGATAGAGAATATTGACTCTATATGTTTTTGATGATAGCAAAATATTTCATTCATTGATGTCTAATTATATTGTTTAAGTGTGCAAGAGAAAGCTTAAATCATTAATATATTTGGTATTTGTAAGCAAGTCAAGATGCTTGTTCAGTTGCAAGATGAGTTAATTGGTTAAACAAGCAAAGAAGAAAGAGTTACAATTGAGTCATAAAACAAAAGCCTCTTAGTCGGATGATGATGGGAGTTAGTCAGCTAAAATTTAAAAATGAAGTTGGCTGGTTCAAGAGCATATTGCAAAACAGAGAAAACTTAGTCGACCAAGAAGGATGGTTAGTCGACTAAAAGCCTACTGTCAGAAATCTAAACTTCAAGACAAAAACAACTTAATCGACTAAGAATGAATTAGTAGATTAAGAGCTCATTGCCAAAAACTGGGTTCAGAAGACAAAGACAACTTAGTCGACTAAGAGCGCAATTAGTCAACTAAGATCATTCTGTCAAAAAATTTGAATTGAATACTATAAGACAAAATAACAGCTGAAAACGGCTAGTTTCTGTCTCCAACAGCCAGAATTGATTTTGCAAGTATTTAAAGCCTCTTCAACAGTCAAAAAAAGAGAGAAAAGCCATCCATAGTGATTTTGAGCTTAGAAAACCAAAAACCTTCTCTTTACACTTGTATTTCACTCCCATCATTTGAAAAAGTGTTTGAGCTTAACTTTGTACATCTTAGATCAGCTAGGTGATCAATTGTACTTCATCTTTTCTCTATTTTCTGTTTACTTAGAGTGTGAGAGACACTCTAAGGGGTTGATCAAGCTTGGGTTAGCTTGATTTGGTATAGGTTCTAACTTAGCCTTGAAAAGTTAGTTGTTGGGTTTTGGTTGATCCCGTGAAAAATCATTGTTGGAGGTTGTGGTTGAGCCTTTGAAAAACCACTTTAGGTTTTGGTTGATCTCGGTAAAAACCATTGTGAAAGGTTTTGGCTAATTGTAAAAACCTGATAAAAGACATTGTAAAGCTTGATGAAAGCTTGTGAATTTCACCTTTTATAGTGGATTGATTTGGAAAATCCTTGGTTGAATAATCAAGGTAGTGGACGTAGGTCTTAGACCGAACCACTTTAAATTCTTGCTCATTGTCTACTCTTTTTTTATTTTCATTGCTTTTCAAATTAGTTTCTCATCTTGCCCAGAGTCAAAAAATGCTATTCACCCCCCTAGCACATTTATTTAGGATCAACACCATACATTAATATTTTATTTATAATTTAAATGTTATTATGATAAAAATCTTAATAATTTTTATTAATTTTAAATTTTAAATTTTTTTATAATATATAATTAAAATTTTAAATTTTTTTCTTCTCCATAAAAATATTAATAATTGATAATTTAAATATTAATATTTTATTTATAATTTAATCATTAACATTTTCAAATATTAATATTTGATTTATAATTTAAATGTTATTGTGATTAAAATATTAATAATTTGAATTATATTTTCAATTTGAAATATTATTTTTTATAATATATAATTTAAATTTTTTAAATTTTTTCTTTTTTACAATAATATTTGTAGCTGATCATTTAAATATTGATATTTTATTTATAATTTATTAATTAACTTTCCAAATATTAATATTTTATTTATAATTTAAATGTTATTAAAATTAAAATATTAATAATTTTAATTAATTTTTAATTTAAAATATTATATTTATAATATACAACTAAAAATTTGAACTTTCTTCTTTTTTGTAATAATATTAATTATTGATAATTTAAATATTATTATTTGATTTATAATTTAATCATTAATATTTAAAAATATTAATATGTTATTTATACTTGAAATGTTATTAAGATTAAAATATTAATAATTTGAATTCATTTTTGAATTTTAAATATTATTTTTTATAATATATAAATAAAATTTTAAACTTTTTTCTTNATATTATTTTTATAATATATAAATAAAATTTTAAACTTTTTTCTTTTTTAAAATAATGTTAATAATTTACTATTTAAATATTAATATTAATCTTTTATTTATAATTTAATCATTAACATTTTAAAATATTAATATTTTATTTATAATTTAAATATTAATATGATTAAAATATTAATAATTTTAATTAATTTTAACATTTAAAATATTTTTTATAATATATAATATGTAATTTTTCAAACTTGTGAAGAACATTTTGATTTTTATAACTTCTTGAGGCTATTCTCAACCAAGGAATAGCTAATACCAACACCCTTATCATATTAGTTATTCCTTGGTTTTAGTTGATTTTGGAGGATAGCCATTTCAAAAGAATGGCTATTCCTTGAAACATGTGACAAACAAACAAAGGAACAAATGTTCCTTAGGAATAAACTGTTGGTCTCGTTAATCTGTCATGACCTGGTACTCTCCTCGAGCCCGTGACAACCGCTGCTATATCCCGATAGACATTAATTACCCGAAATGCCAACCGAAACCTCGCAAGACTTTAATATCAATTTTCTAAACTCCCTTGCGAGCAACAGTTGCTAATATCATATTTTTAAAGATTATAAGCTATTTCCAAACCAAAACAATAAAAAAAATAATTTTCGTCTCTCGAGGGTATTTTGGTTATTTTTCTTCAAAAATTTCAAAACTATCTAATAATGTAGTATGCGAGTGCAAAACACATATTTCATAATCAATAATAAGTTTAGATGTCTAAAACATTCATTTAAAGTGAAATTATGATTATTTGAATATAATAAAAATATTCAATAAAATATACCATTTTCTTATAAAACAATTTTTATAGAGTTATCTGTAAGGAAATTTTGTAGCGTAAAAGCGAAATAAATTCATACATACTGTAATACAAACAGTCAAGGTATGTAATTAAATTTACAATGACACGTGAGCCCCCAAATGACAAAAGTGAACGAAGGCTGTGAACCTACGATTTTTGAGGAAGTAAAGCTAACTATAGCCTTCGACGATATCAGCTATCTACAAACTATCCTGAGCCTAAAATGAGTGGAAAGGGGGGTGATGAGATTATATAATCCCAGTGAGTAAACAAATATCATCTAAAATATCTAAAGCCGAGTAAATGGAGACGATTAAAATAGATCATCATAAAATGGTTCATAACATCAAAACACATTTCAAATCATCGAAGCCAATTACATTTCATCCAAAATATACAATGAGGCTTATGAATCTCTTAAAAACTTGGCTCGTGCTAAAACGCATTCCCAGGGATACCTTGGTCGAGGCATCTAACCGAGTCCGCCAAGATTGTTAAAAAGTCATATATGCACAAAACACATTTTTACATTTAAAAGCACGACCGCTCCTTGACGTTGGCTGAATTCACCTTCACGTGGTGGTTTGGCGTAAACTGAACTCTAAACTTTACCCCAAGAGATGCCCTACGTGCCTCTCCGACCAAGGTAAGAATATAACTGGATTTCATGCCCCTCTAATAGGCTAGCCCACAAAACCCGCCATTGCAGTGACCAATCTATAACCCACCAATTCAATAAAAATTCAACAGCATGACATGGCAATTTTATCATTATCCAGCCAATCAAGGCAAACAACAGTCTATACATTTTCAACACAAATACCCATCCAACCATTCATGCCTACGTTATTATCAGCCATTCAATTCAAAAACATAATCTACAATACAACAAGTAGTCTCCAATTACTCCATTTTCCAAGCCATCATTCAATTTCAAGACAATTTATAAAATCATTTCGTTTAATCACATTTTGCTTATAAAACATAAAGATTTACCATTTAAACTTTGTTTCCATAAAATCACAAAAACGAATTAAAATTCACTTTAGATAATCAAGATGATGATAAGGTTACTCACAATATCAGGAGTCGAAGTACTTCTAGTCCCGATCTTCGGGTACAACTTCTTTGCCCTTACCGGAGGATTCACCACCTAGACATAATGCATAATCAAGCAATTTACCACATTGGTGCTAAACCGTTATAAAACTAATCTAGGCTCTCTATGAATGCATGAAATGGAATGCGAATTGTTCGGATCATTGTCTAAATATGGTGTTCTACATAAATTCATTTGTGTACTTAAATAAAACAGTATTGGCCTAATTCGATCTATCACCCCATTAATTGGCCAATATGTCCAATTTAACTATAAATAACTCCATTTCTCTCCCAATACTCCAAATCATTAAACACAATTTAAATAACTTGAAATGTGGCAAAATCATCCTCACATTTTCTCTTGAAAAATTCGGCCATGGTGAGTGCACTAACAATATAATTTTTCATGCTTGATTCTCACACCATAAATCATTCATTCCTAATCAAATCACTTGAAATTCAATCAAATTCGTCATCAGTATTCTATGTGGAATATTCGACCAATGAAGAATCCATGAAGAATATGTGATTTTTCTTACTTGTTTTCCTTCCAAACATGATAAATCAACTAAAAACACTAAAATATCTCAAAATCTAACCAAATAAATCATCAAATCTTCTCTCTCTAAATTCGGTCAGCCATGAATCCTTCATGATATCTTGTGATTCAACCATGGAAAATGCAAAAGAATGCATAGGAAAGATAGATCACAAGCTAGAGTTAAGAAATTTCACCTTTTATGTCTTGATTCCTTGAAATCTAGTGATTTTCCTTTGAATTTCTTAGCTAGGGTTTTGTTCTTCTTCTTTTCTTCCCTTTTCTTCCTTTGGCCGACCAAGAGAAATAAGTTGGGAGGGTTTATGTGCTGGTTTTTAATGTAAATTATAAACAAATATAAGCTTGCCACTTGTCACCATACCATTGGTCCACATTTTACACTTAACAATTAAGCTTTCTTTCTCCACCACATAAAATATTTCAATTATTCACCATATAAAATGTTAAGGGATGAAATCTATGAGTATGACAAGTGTTGGATGGTGTAAAATTATAATTTTGCCCTCAAGTGGTAAAATAACCATTTTACCCCTAAGTCATGAAAATTTCATTTTAACTCCAAATCGATTCTCGAACTCCGAATCACCATATTAAATCATTCTGGGAATTTAAAATTCTAAATTTCATCTTAAAAACTTTATTTGGTCTAGTTCGAGGCTTAATTCAACTTAGTTGTACCATTCAGTACACTACAGTCTTTTGACGATTTTTCGGAGCTTTCCAAGTATGCAAACATATTGTCAATCACGTGAATGACATGGCAAGTATTTTATAAGGTCGGGCTTGATAGCACTACCCCCCTTAAAATTAAATTTTAACCTCAAAATTTCACTTACCGGATTCAAAGAAAAGATGTGGGTATTGGTTTCTCATCTGATGCTCGACTTCCCATGTCATCTCCTCTATTCGAGCATTCTTCCACAACACTTTAACTATTGGAATGCTCTTGTTCCTCAACACTCGATCCTTTCGATCTAGAATGCGTATAGGTTACACCTCGAACTTCAAATCTTCACGCAACTCAATCGGAGGTGTCTCTAGAATATGGGAGGGATCAAGTACATACTTCTTCAGCATCGAGACATGGAAAACATTGTGAATCCGATCCAACTCTAGGGGTAATTCGAGTCTATAAGCCACTGGCCCAATCCTTTCAATGATACGAAGGGGTCCAATATATCTCGGATTGAGCTTTCCCCGCATCGCGAATCGAATCACACATTTCATTATCCAATAAATACCACAAATTATCATAATAGTGTAATCAAATAAGATTTAATACTTAAAATTTTCAAATTATTACCTTTCCAAGGAGAAACCTTAAGAAAAACTCTATCATTGACTTCAAATTCCAATTCTTTCCTCTGTCTATCAGAATAACTCTTCTGTCTATCTTGAGCTGTCTTTAATCGCTCTCGGATAATCTTGATCTTGTCATTAGTCAAGTCAATCAATTCTACATTAATCAATTTCCTCTCACCCACTTCATCCCAATAGAGTGGAGTTCGGCATTTTCTTCCATACAAAGCCTCGTATGGTGCCATCCCAATACTAGACTGAAAGCTATTATTATACACGAACTCAACCAATGGCAAGTGTCTGTCCCAGCTCTCAATAAAGTCAATGACACAAGCCCGTAACATATCTTCCAAGGTCTGAATAGTTCTCTCAGATTGACCATCTGTTTGCGGATGAAAGGCAGTGCTAAATCTCAAATTAGTTTCGAGAGCTTCTTGACATTTCGGTCAGAATCGAGAAGTAAATCGGGGATCTCGATCTGACACAATAGAAACTGGAACTCCATGTAATCTCACAACCTCATTTCTATAAAGCTTAGCCAGCTTTTCAATGGAATACGTGCTATGGATAGCTAAGAAATGGGCGGACTTAGTCAATCTATCCACAATCACCCAAATAGCATCCTTCCCACTCTGCATCCGCGACAAACCCAATACAAAGTCCATAGTCACGTGTTCCCACTTCCATTCCGAAATAGGTAAAGTTGAAGAGTACTTGATGGTTTTTGATGTTCCGCCTTAATCTGTTGGCATGTGAGACATTTCACTACAAACTTTGCTACGTCTCGTTTCATACCTGGCCACCAATAACTTTCCTTGATAGTCCGATACATCTTGGTGTTTCCGGGATGTAAAGCATAGACGAAAGAATGAGCTTCTTCTAAAATCGCTTGTCTCAACTGGTTATCCTTAGGGATACAAATTCGGTCTCTAAGCATCAAAGTACCATCATCACTAAGTCTAAACTCACTTGTTTCTCCATCTTGCAGCTTTTGAACTTCCTGTTTCAACCAATCATCAGATTTTTGCAATTCTCTGATTTGATTCAACAATGAAGGTCTCACAACGAAACTAGCAAGTAGGGTTCCATCCTCGCCATTATTCAACTAGACCGCTAAAGATTTCATCTCAAGTAACATCGAAAAATAAAAACTCCGAAGTGTTGCTAATGAAGATGAGGATTTACGACTTAAAGCATTTGCTACAACATTTGCCTTCCCAGGGTGATAATCAATCACTAAGTTGTAATCCTTAATCAACTCTAACCATCGTCTCTGTCTCAAGTTAAGCTCTTTCTGGGTAAGTAAGTATTTCAAACTCTTATGGTCTGTAAAAATCCGACAACGCTCACCATATAAGTAATGCCTCCAAATCTTCAATACAAAGACTACTGCTGCTAACTCCAAATCATAGGTAGGGTAATTCGTCTCATGCTTCTTCAACTGTCAGGAAGCATAAGCTATTACTTTTTCATCCTGCATCAATACGCACCCTAATCCCAACTTAGAGGCATCACTGTATACCATAAATTATTTCCCATTAACAGGAAGTGTCAAAACGGAAGCGGAGGTCAATTAGTTCTTCAACTCCTGAAATCAACTCTCACAGACATCATCCCACTCAAACGTAACTCCTTTACAAGTCAAATGAGTCAGAGGAGCAGCTATCAATGAGAATCCTTGTACAAATCCTCGATAATAATCGGTTAAGCCAAGAAAACAACGAATCTCTATTACCGTTTTCAGTTGCTCCCATTGTAAGATTGCTTCAATCTTCTTGGGATCAACATAAATTTCAGCTCCAAACACAACATGTCCCAAGAAAACCACTTCCTTCAATCAGAACTCACATTTAGAGAACTTGGCATAGAGTTGTCTCTCGCGCAAAGTTTGCAGCACAATGCGCAAATGGGCAGCATGTTCATCATCATTCTTCGAATAGACCAGAATATCATTTATGAATACTATCATGAACTTATCTAAGTATGGATGGAACACTCTGTTCATAAGATCCATAAAAGCTGTCGAGGCATTAGTAAGACCAAACGGCATAACTAGAAACTCATAATGCCCATAACGCGTACTGAAAGCAGTCTTGGGTACATCCTACTCCTTAATCTTCAACTGATAATACCCAGACCTCAAATCAATCTTAGAAAACACCATAACACCTTGTAACTGATCAAAAAGATCATCAATCCGTGGTAGAGGGTTTTTATTCTTGATGGTCACTTGGTTCAGTTGACGATAATCGATACATAACTGAAGAGTGCCATTCTTCTTCTTTACAAATAGGACTAGTGCTCCCCAAGAAGAAGTGCTAGGGTGAATGAAACCCTTATCCACCAAATCTTGCAACTGGACTTTTAGTTCTTTCAACTCCATTGAAGCCATTCGATAGGAGGGATAGAAATAGGTGCGGTACCCGAAAGTAGATCAATGGAAACTCAAGCTCTCGATCAGGAGATAGTCCCGGTAACTCATCAGGGAATGCATCAGAAAACTCACTTACTATTGGGACATCCTCTAACTTAGGTTCCCTCTTGAAGTATCGATCACGTGTGCTAAATAAGTAGGATACCCTTTCTGCACTAGTTTTAAAGCTTTAATGGCCGAGATTACATAAGACGGTAATACTCGACGTTTCCCTGTAAAAACAATCTCTACTCCCTCCGAATTTTGAAGAATAATTTTTTTCCTAAAACAATCCACGTTAGCCTGATGTGCAATTAACCAGTCCATACCTAATATCAAATCGAAATCCCGAATCTCTAGAGGAATCAAGTCACCCCTAAATTCTTCCTCACCAACCATTACTCCACAGTCTCTATAACAAGTGTTTCTAACTAACTTCTCTCCCAAAAGGGTGTGAACTACAATTTCTTCCTCTAATGGTGACAGATTTCTATCAAAAAATGATGCAACTGTCGTGCTCACATAAGACCTATCCGAGCCAGAATCTATTAAGACACATGCATATTTATCAAATAAAATCATAGTACCTATCGCTGCTCCAGGTCAGATTCATGCCTCGTCTTCCATCACGGCAAAAACTCTTGTCGAAGAACGAGTCTATGGTCTAGAGGGTGGATGTGCAGGGCTGTTACTCTCCACACCGAACCATATGGCTACTCCCTGTCTTGGTGGTAACCCAAAAGAATCTCTCCTCTGCATATCCATGCGAACTGGTGGAGATGGAGCAGTTATAGTAGTCCGTCTTAACTGTGGGCAATCACTCCTAATGTGACCCGGTTGACCATAATGAAAACATCGTACAGGCCCCCTACACAGCTTGACGTGATATTTCCCACACATTCTGCATCTATTAGTACCTCCGAAACTCTTCCCAAAAATAGTCGTCGCAGACCTACTAAATCTTGGAGGCCTCTACTGTGTTTGTGAAAAAAGAGGTCGGGGAGATGTCACTAAAATACAGGTAGTACTCCCTGAAGCAGATGAGTCTTTGCCCCTTTTTGGTGGCTGACTGAAAGATACACTCGAATTTCTCCTCTTTGCAAACTCAGCTCGCATTCTCCTATTTTCATTCGCGAGCTTCGCAGCCCTTAAAGCCATCTGTACCACCTCTTTAGGCGACTCTCTACCTGTCACTATCATCCTCTCTCTAATCTCATTACGGAGCCCTTCCTCGAAAAAACTGGCCTGATCCTGCTCAGTTTTCACCAAATCCAGCACATATAACATCAGCTCGTTAAAACGAGCCTCGTACTCCTCTACCATTAAGTTCCCCTATTTCAAACTCAGAAATTATCTTTTCTTTTCTTTTTGATGGAAATAAGTAAAATACTGACCAGGTCAGAGAAATAGTAGAACAGGATTTTACTGAATTCCATCACGTGCGGGCCCTCTTCTCAAGTAATCTTGTGGCCACCATCAACTTCATATCATCATCCAACCTCATATCCGAAAGTGTCTCCGAAACTTAAATAATCCAGTCTTTGGCTACAATTGCATCCAAATCACCCGTAAAAGAAACACAACCAAGGCCTAACGTCCTTAAGCTTCTTAGGAATAGAGACATCCGACACTGGTGGTGGAATAGGAGGTGGGGGTGGTGGTACTAAAGAAGCAGCTGGAGGAACTGCAGGAGGAGCTTGACCAGCTTGAGCCGCCTCAGGAGGCATGATAGGAATACCAGTAGGTGGCAGATGAGGTGGAGGATGTGGAGGAGTCTTGGCCTGCTCAACAGCAGGTGCTGCCTGAATGGTGGACGCAGCCGATTCCTCATCCATAGGATTTAGCTGACGATGTTGAGAACGACCTTTTCTCCTCTCAGCCAATTTAGTAAGAGGTGGGTGTTCACGTCAAGGAGGCATGACAATCTATAAGAGGAAACAAGCAAGTTTAAGCAACCTCAGGCTCTATATGCAGACGCATGCATTCTATTCAACCTAACCTGATATAACTTAACTTAACTTAACTTAACTTGGGGCCACACTAACACTGTAAATTTTAAAACAATTTCAAAACCAAAAGCTCTGATACCAATATAATTGTCACAACCCGGTACTCTCCTCGAGCCCGTGACAACAACAGCTATGTCCCCGATAGACATTCATTACCCGGAATGCCAACCGAAACCTCGCAAGGCTTTAATATCAGTTTTCTCACCTCCATTGCGAGCAACAGCTGCTAATATCATATTTTAAAAGATTATAAGCTATTTCCTAACCAAAACAATAAAAAAAAATAATTTTTGTCTCTCGGGGGTATTTTGGTCATTTTTCTTCAAAAATTTTGAAACTAGCTAATAATGTATTATGCGAGTGCAAAACACATATTTCATAATCAAAAATAAGTTTAGATGTCTAAAACATTCATTTAAAGTGAAATTATGATTATTTGAAAATAATAAAAATATTCAATAAAATATTTCATTTTCTTATAAAATAATTTTTATAGAGTTATCTGTAAAGAATTTTTGTAGTGTAAAAGCGAAATAAATTCATACATACTGTAATACAAATAGTGAAGGTATGTAATTAAATTTACAATGACACGTGGGCCCCCCAAATGACCAAAGTGAACGAAGGCTGTGAACCTACGATTTTTGAGGAAGTAAAGCCAACTGTAGCCTTTGACGATATCAGCTATCTACAAACTATCCTGAGCCTGAAATGGGTGGAAAGGAGGGTGATTAGATTATATAATCCCAATGAGTAAACAAATATCATCTAAAATATCTAAAGCCGAGTAAATGGAGACGATTAAAATAGATCATCATAAAATGGTTCATAACATCAAAACACATTTCAAATCATCTAAGCCAGTTACATTTCATCCAAAATATACAACGAGGCTTATGAATCTCTTAAAAACTTGGCTCGTGCCAAAACTCATTCTCGGGAATACATTGGCCGAGGCATCTAACCCAGTCCGCCAAGGTTCTTAAAAAGTCATATACGCACAAAACACATTTTTACATTTAAAAGCACGGCCGTTCCTTAGGATTGGCTGAATTCACTTTCACGTGGTGGTTCAGCGTGAAGTGAACTCTAAACTTTACCCCAGGAGATATCCTACATGCCTCTCCGACCTACGTAAGAATATCACCAGATTCTATGCCCCTCTAATAATCTGGCCTAAGGAACCCGCCACTACAGTGACCAATCTATAACCCACCAATTCAATAAAAATTCAACAGCATGACATGGCAATTTTATCATTATCCAGCCTATCAAGGCAAACAACAGTTTATACATTTTCAACACAAATACCCATCCAGCCATTCATGCCCACATTATCATTAGCGATTCAATTCAAAAACATAATTTACAATACAACAAGTAGTCTCCAATTACTCCATTTTCCAAGCCATCATTCAATTTCAAGACAATTTATAAAATCATTTCGTTTAATCACATTTTGCTTATAAAACATAAAGATTTACCATTTAAACTCTTTATCCATAAAATTACAAAAACGAATTAAAATTCACTTCAGATAAACAAGATGATGATAAGGTTACTCACAATATCGGGAGTCGAAGTACTCCTAGTCCCGATCTTCGGGTACAACTTCTTTCCCCTTACTAGAGGATTCACCACCTAGACATAATGCATAATCAAGCAATTTACCACATTGGTGCTAAACTGTTATAAAACTAATCTAGGCTCTATATGAATGCATCAAATGGAATGCGAATTGTTCGAATCATCGTCTAAACACGGTGTTCTACATAAATTCATTTGGGTACTTAAATAAAACAGTATTGGCCTAATTCGATCTATCGCCCCATTAATTGGCCAATATGTCCAATTTAACTCCAAATAACTCCATTTCTCTCCCAATACTCGAAATCATTAAACACAATTTAAATAACTTGAAATGTGGCAAAATCATCCTCACATTTTCTCTTGAAAAATTCAGCCATGGTGAGTACACTAACAATATAATTTTTCATGCTTGATTCTCATAGCATAAATCATTCATTCCTAATCAAATCACTTGAAATTCAATCAAATTCATCATCAATATTCCACATGGAATA
>NC_030850.1:20985656-21027474 GCF_000208745.1 Theobroma cacao | reverse complement strand
CCATTTCTCCAATTTGAAATTTGGTCAACCAATGTTCTTCCTTGTTAAACCAACAAGCTTCCTCCTTGTTATTCAGTTACATCTTGTTGATTTTATCCCTCTTTTTCTTTCAAAAATACTCTTTGAAGATTTAAGAAATTAATTTCATGTATTAATTTCCTGCACACTTAAGTAAAGGAATTAGATACAAATAAATGAGAATGTTTTATTATCATCAAAAACTAATGGAGCCAACAATCTCCCACTTTTTGATGATGACAAAACACTCCTTGATTAACAGTATAGTGTCATTTTACATTCTTTTTAGTTTTCTGCATGAATTGAGGATTGCTCCCCCTAAGTATAAGCTCCCCCTTTGTGTGTGCATATTTTGCTTATTTTATTTCAGCCACTTTTATTCTCATCATATAGAAAATGATATTGTATATTTAGATAATATATATGTGCAGCAATATAGAGTGATTTGCATCTAGAGATTTTCAGTGGCAAGTTTTGACAGATTTTTATCTATGTTCCAGCAGCTGTCAACAGTCAATTGATTTTAGCTTGTGTCTACATCATCCACATTTCAATTGATATGTTATATGCTTCATCTATAACTCATTCTCATCAGACATTATATAAAATTATCTATCAGCATGTAAATCCATATCAGCATATTAGCAGCAGATTTTGTTTATAACAGTCAAAATATCAAAACATCAGCATACTTCAGTTTACAGCAATTAAATATCATAAACATATCAACATTCATATTTCACATACATCCACATAAATAACAAAATTAAAGCTAAGTGTTTAAGTGCCATCAAGGCATAAATAACAGTTGAATAAAAAGTATTTCGAAAATGCCCCTAGACTAGTTTTGCTTCCTATCTCCTATTTCTCTAATTTCATGTTCCCCTAGTTTTGCTTTCTTTCCTTTCCTAGGTTCTTGGTTCCTCTACCCCAACATTTTTTTATTTTTTTTAAACATTATTCTCTAGTTTCTGCTCCTCTGGTACCATACTACTCTCCTTTTTTGTCAACATCAAATGAGGGGGATTCTACTCATCGGATGAAGCAGAAGGAGAAGATTCAGTTCCATAAAAAGGATTAAGAGGAAATGGAGAGGGTTTTCAGAGAGGAGATGACTTTCTAGGAGAGGAGTCTGGAAAAGATTTATCTGAAACATGAACTGGACTGTAAAGAGAAGAGGCTGAAACTGGTTTGGACTTCTCTGCCAATCTAAAAGACTTTCTTCTTTTGAGAAAAGTTATCTTGGTTGCCATAGTCTTCCTTCCTTTGGTTGGTTGTTTTGCCTTAGCTGGTGGTGCTGAGGTAGCGTCTGGTTTCCCTGTTTTTGCCTTTAGTTTGGGAGTTGAAGTAGGTTTCTTTCCTTTTCTTACATTTGCACCATCTTTCTGAGTTGCTGTCTTGATAGTGTCTTTTTCAGCTTGTTCTTCTCTGACCATTTGATGAAAAATGTCCATAATGGAAACTTCCTCTGAATTCAGAGAAGAGGCCTGTTGTTTCTCAATTTCTGCACCAACTACTTCAGTCTCTTGTTTTGAGTTATTTTGCTTTGAGGTTCAGAGGAGGGTGATTTGGCTGGCTATTCAACTCCTTGTGGGGAGTCCTCAGTTTGCAGAACAGGACTGGCAGACTTGTAAGTAGAGCCTTCTGCTTGAGTGCCAAAACTTGCAGACTTCTCTACTGGCTCTGCTGAACCTTCAGCACCTTGTTGTGTAGGTGCAGTGCTGGATGTGGCAAAACTGTCTGCAGCCACAGGTTCAGACACCATGTTTTCTTTCTCCTTCAGCTTGTTTTCCAACTCAGTGATTTTATCTTCCATCTTCTATAGTTTCACTCCTTGGTCAGTCAGCTTACCATCAATCCTCATAAGCAGATTAAAAATCATCTCATTCGAAAATCTGGAAGGAGCTTCTTCAGGTTGAGCAGGCAGACTGTGATATTTTCTTGGGCCAGTTTTGGAGGTTTTGATAAATTTCTCTCCATTGAGCACATATCCCATCTTAATTAAGCTGCCATAATAAATGGCTTGGTCTCTAGTTTTCACCAGGTCCATATCATACCTTTTAGCCCATATTCCTTTCTTCTGCACAAGAGATGTAATCACATTCCCATATGGCAGATTTACCTTATCAAGTCTGCAGGCACTTCTCATTTTCTCAATTATAAATCTCCCTAGATTTAGAGACACTCCATTAAAAGCATGCTCCATCAGCCAAAGATCTTAGAGGCTGATGTAGCTAAGACTTCCACTCCTCCCTTGAATATTTGCTGCAATGAAGTAATGCAGTATCCTAATTTGTGGGTTGATTATTAGACCTGAATTCCTTTTAAAGGAGTATTTTTCTTTTTTTCTAGTGATGATCTCCAACGGTGAGGACAGATCATATTTTTCTAGAAGTTCAAATTCACCTACTTCACCTTCTAATTTCAACAGGTTCCCTAAATCTCCAACAGTCACAATAAACTCTTTTCCATTCAAATAGACATTCAGCCAATCTTCTACATTGTCATCAGATTCTACTAATTCCTTTTCTTTCAAAGCAATGCTAGAGTAAAATTCTTTAATCAGACTTGAACTATATGACCTATTCTTAAAGGTGCTGTAACCTTTAAGTTGAAGCTCATTAAAGTGCTCAGATAGACTGGTCTGGATTTCTACATTTTTCTTAAAACTCTTCCAATCAATAAACTTTTCGCAGGAGATTGGTGCATTTTCTATATTCTTGAATCTATACTCATGTAGCTTATTTCTAAATTTCGAAGAAGAAGAGGAACTGATACTTTTCTGGAGTGAAGGTTCTATATCTATCTTCTTGTGTATTCTCTGCTTGTTGTCTCTTAGTTTCTCGGCTATTTCCATCATTGAGGTAGCCATAATTTTCTGTTTCTTCTTCTAACTTTCTGTTCCAATTTCTTTCTTCATTGGCCTTTTCTCTTTCTCTTCTCTAATACTTCTTTACTTTGAGATGTTCTAGCCATTTTGGTTCTAGAAATTTTGAAAGTCTAAGTCAATTTTAAAGGCAACTAGAAAGATTTAAGTTTTTGTTTTTAGAGCAACGAGTTATAGAGGAGAGGGAAGAAAAGGTTGGCAGCAGTTATTGCTCAGAAAACTTCTCATCTTTCTTTAAGAACCGCCCTACTTTTATTCTTTATATTTTCAAATCTCCCTCTAAAATTTTGATTATTTACCTTTGGCAACTCTGCTCTTTTCCTCTTTACACCCAGTAAATCAAATTTTTATCACAATTTACTCTTTTTTCATTAAACTCATTGAGTCTTATTATTTAAGGATGTCAGGCCACTTTTAGTTGACTAAGAATTCCTTAGTCGACTGAATGCTTTCTGTTTTCAATGTAAGAGTCAAAGATTTTCTTATAATTCCTTCACATTAACCATCCCCAAATTTCTTCTAATCTCACAAAATCTATCTTCACTCAGTGGTTTGGTAAAAATGTCTGCTAATTGATGTAGAGTATTCACAAAGTCTATTTTAATATCATTTTTCACTACATGGTCTCTAATAAAATGGTGTCTAATTTCAATGTGCTTAGTCCTAGAATGTTGCACAGGATTTTTTGATATATTGATTGCACTTGTGTTATCACAGTATATTGGTACATTATGCATAATTATTCCATAGTCTTTTAATTGTTGCTTGATTCAAAGGATTTGTGCACACCAACTACCTAATGAAACGTATTCAGCCTCTGCTGTAGATAGTGCTACTGAGTTTTGCTTCTTGCTGGACCAAGACACAAGCATCCTTCCTAAAAATTGGCATGTTCCACTAGTGCTTTTCTATTAGTTCTGCTGCCAGCAAAATCAGCATCTGAATATCTAACTAAGTTAAGAGTTGAGTTTCTAGAGTACCATATTCCTAGTTCTTGAGTGTCTATGAGGTATCTAAAAATTCTTTTCACAGTTGTTAAGTGTGATTCCTTAGGCTGTGACTGAAATCTACCACATAAGCACACACAAAACTGAATATCTGGTCTACTTGTTGTTAAGTAAAAAAGAGAGCTAATCATACCTCTATAGAGGTTTTGATCTACATTTTTTCCTTTTTCATCTATGTCAAGTTTGGTAAATGCACTCATTGGTGTGAAAATTGATTTCAGCTTCAGCATATCAAATTTCTTGAGCATATCATGATTATATCTTTCTTGATTGATGAAGATTCCTTCCTCACTTTGCTTAATTTGAAGACCAAGGAAGTACTTCAACTCTCCCATCATGCTCATCTCAAATTCACCTTGCATTTCCTTTGTAAAGTTCTTGCATAAAGTTACATTAGTTGCACCAAATACATTATCATCTACATATATTTGCACAACAATTAAATCATTTAGATATCTCTTAATGAACAATGTAGTATCGATGCTGCCTCTATCATATCCTTTTTCAACTAGAAATTTTGAAAGCCTCTTATACCAAGCTCTAGGAGCTTGTTTCAATCCATACAATGCTTTGTGAAGCTTAAAGACATGATTAGATTTTTCAAAATCTTCAAAACCACGTGGTTGTTCTACAAAAACTTCCTCTTGAATTAGTCCATTTAAGAATGCACTTTTTACATCTATTTGGTACAACTTAAAATTCATGAAGCATGCAAAAGCTAGCAACAACCTTATGGCCTCAATCCTAGCTACGGGAGCAAAGGTTTCATCATAATCTATTCCTTCTTCTTGGTTGTATCCTTTTGCTACCAACCTAGCTTTGTTTCTAACTAAATTTCCTTGCTCATCTACTTTATTTCTAAATACCCATTTAGTACCAACAATAGGATGATTTGAAGGTCTAGGTACCAATGACCATACATGATTTCTAGTGAATTGATCAAGTTCTTCTTGCATAGCAATTATCCAACTTTCCTCCTTTTCATCTTCTTTAAAGTTTTTAGGTTCAATTTAAGATATAAAAGCTGAAAACTCATAAGTTTCTCTAATTGCTTTCCTAGTTCTAAATCCTTGTGAAATGTCACCTATTATTTGGTCTTGTGGGTGATCTCTTACAAATCTCCAACTCATTGGTAGATCATCATGTTGATTTTCTACTCTTTGCAGATTTCCTAGAAATAGAGTTTCATTTTCTCTTATAGATGAGCTTTCTTCATTTATTTTATTGTTCTCTAAGCTCATTTCCTCCCTTTGTTTTTCTAGGATTTCTATATCATCATCATCATCATTAACTTCTTTTTGTAATGCATTTGACTCATCAAAAACTACATGGACTGATTCTTCAACGGTAAGGGTCCTTTTGTTAAAAGCTCTATAGGCCTTTGAGTTTAATGCATATCCTAAAAATATTACTTCATTACTCTTTGCATCAAACTTCCCTAGGGGCTGTTTTCCATTGTTCAATACAAAGCATTTACAGCCAAAACTCCTAAGGTGAGAAATATTTGGTTTCCTACCTTTGTAAAGTTCATATGGAGTCTTTGAAATCAAGGGTCTTATTGAGACTCTATTAAGGATATAAGCTGTTGTATTTACTACCTCAGCCCAAAGATATTTAGGTAGGTTGTTTTCACATAACATGGTCCTAGCCATTTCTTTTAATGTTCTATTTTTCCTCTCTACAACTCCATTTTGCTGGGGTGTTCTAGGTGCAAAAAAGTTGTGATCCAACCCCTTTTCATTGTAAAATTTTTCAAACTCATCATTCTTAAATTCTCCTCCATGGTCACTCCTTATGCTAACTATGGCTAGTCCTTTTTCACTTTCTACTTTCTTACAATAACTTAAGAATGCTTGTAGAGCATCATTCTTATGAGCAAGAAAGTATACCTCCTAAGCTAGTTGTGCTTATTGGACCAAACAGATCAATGTGTAACAATTCAAGAGGTCTCGATGTTGACATTATTTTCTTAGTCATAAAGGATGTTCTAACTTGTTTTCCTAGTTGGCAATCATCACATATCCTATCTTTTTCAAATTTTAATTCCAGCAGTCCAGCAACAAGATTTTTCTTTATTAATTTAGACATAGTATGCATGCTTACATGTCTTAATCTTCTATGCCATAACCAGCTATCATTCTCAGCATTTGCAGCAAAACATACTTCACTATTCACATCACGATTTTCAAGAAAAATTACATACATGTTCTTCAACCTTTTTCCTATAAATGAGATTTTATTTGTACTCATATCAATCACTTCACACTTAGTTGAATCAAAACATACTTTAAATCCTTTATCACATAATTGACTAATACTTAGTAGATTATGCTTTAAGCCTTTAACTAACAACACATGACTAATTTGAGTTTAGGAACTCTTACCAATTGTACCTATACCATGGATTCTGCCTTTTGAATCATCTCCAAAGGATACGGTTCCTCTCTTTCACTTTTCTAACTGAGCAAAAAGCTCTTCATTTCCTGTCATGTGCCGTGAACAGCCACTATCCAAGTACCAATGTTGTTTCTTCCTAAGTTGAGCTCTTGAACATGTCTCTTTTAAGTCCAACTCAACCTACAAAATAGAATTTCAGTTTTTCTTTATAGGTACCCATACTTTGATGGGTCTTTGAGAGTTAGTTGCAGCAAAAGATCCCTTAGGAACCCAAAATTTTTTAACTTTTTACACTTTTCTTTTCTTAAAACAGTCATATGACAAATGACCATATTTATCACAATTATAACATCTAGGTAATGCTTTAACTGAATATTTATTGTGGTATGCATCTCTTTTTGAAGATTCATTTTTCAAGCATTTAAGAGCTGTGTTTTCATCAAGAGTTATTTGCAAGGCTTCAGACTTATTTTCCAGCTTTTGTTTTAAAGACTCAAAGTTTGTTTTTGAGTGTTCTAACTCAGCTTGCAAAATATTTCTTTGCTCAAAAACAAAGGTGAAGTCTTGTTTGATTTGTTCCAAATTATTTTCAAGTAATGCAGCCTTTTTCTTCAATGACTTATATTTTGAAAAAAGTTTTTCGAAGTCATCATAAAGGAAATCATATTCATCCTGTAAATCATCATAAGAATTAATGCAAGGGGATGAGAGTACCTCTGTTTCATCCTCTTGTGCCATTAAACAGATGTTTGCTCTTTCTTCAGAGCTTGATGTGTCACTGTCCGACCATGCAGCAGCCACCATTACTTTCTTGGATCTCTTATTTTTCTTGAGGGTTTCATCTTTCAGCAATGGACACTCGAACTTGAAGTGACCAGGTTTCTTGCATTCGTAGCAGATCATCTCCTCTGTTTTATTAAAGTCATTTTTGTTCCTTATTTTCCATGAAGCACCTTGGTCTTTCATGAAACCTCTTTTAGTTAGCCTTCGATTTCTTCTACTCATTAGTTTTCTGAATTTTCTTGCAATTAGAGCTAAATCTTCATCATCATCACAAGAAAGCTCTTCCAACTCTTCTTCAAGAATGCTGGCTTTAAGTGCAATGCTCTTTTTCTTTTCCTTTGCTTCCCTCCGGTCTTCTTCTTCTTCTTCCTTAAGCTCCAACTCATGAGTGAGAAGATAACCACATATCTCATCGAGAGTGATGATGTTCAAATCTTTAGCCTCTCTAATTGCAGTCACATTTGGTTTCTAGGATTTTGGTAGGCATCTAAGCAGTCTCTTAACTAATTCATGTTAAGGGATAGGCTTGCCTAGCTGACTTAATTTATTTGTAATGTTTGTAAACCTATCAAACATGCTGGTGATGTCTTCACCAGGCTCCATTTTGAACATTTCATAACTATGTGTTAAGAGAGCAATTTTGAACTCCTTTACTTGAGAAGTCCTTTCATGGATTATTCTAAGTTTTTTCCACACTTGTTTAGCTATTGAACAGCTTGAGACTTTGTTAAATTCAGTGGGGGTCAAGGCACAATGTAATGTGTTGATGGCCTTAAAGTTTACTTGAACTTTCTTAATTTCAGCCTCAGTCCATTCGGACCTTGGCTTGGGCATCAACTCATTTGTTACTACATTCACGGTTGAGGGCATAAAGGGTCCATCAGTTATGACGTCCCACATTTCATAATCTATAACCTTAATATAGATAGACGTTCTAGTGCTCCAACAAAGATAATTAGAGCCATCAAACAGAGGTGGTCTGTTTGTTGATTGTCCCTCAGCAACTATGGTTTTTTGTTGAGCCATTTGGATCCTCTCAAAGGATGTTAAGCCTTAAAAATAGGGAACTAGCTCTGATACCAATTGTTCGTCTCGTTAATATGTGCTAGTGGGGGGGTGAATAGCACAATTTGGCTATTAACAAGATGTGGAACTAATTTCCAGAACTTGAGAAAGTCAGAACAGAGTATAAGGTGCACAGTAATTTAGAGTGGTTTGGTCCAAGACCTACATCCACTACCTTGATTATCCAACCAAAGATTTGTCCAACGATTCACTAAAAATCAAGTGAAATTCACAAGTTTTCACCAAGCTTTTACAATGGCTTTTCGCAAGCTCAGCCAAAACCTTTACACTAGTTTTTCACGGGCTCAACTAAAACCCAAAGTGGTTTTCCAAGGTTCAACCACAACCTATAACATTCAAGCTTTCCCAAGCTTGAACAACCCCTTAGAGTGACTCCCTCTCTCTAAGTATACAAGAAGAGAGGTTATAAAAAGTACCTATGATCACAAGTTAATCTGATTGGTACAAGATTTAGTGTTAAATACAATGACAAAGAGGAGGCATTTAAGTGCAGACAAGTGTAGTGAAGCTTTTCTGGTTTTTCTTCTTTCTAAAGCTCAAATCTCATTCAAGGCTTCTAAAAACTTGTTTCTCATTGTTGGAAGACCCTTTTATACTTAGAGATGCAACTTTGATGGCAGTTTGGTAGTTTATATCCGTTGAAAATGGTTGAGGATGAGTTCTAGCCGTTAATCTATCTTGTAGTGTTCTGGTTCAAATTGCAGACAAAGAGCTCTTATTCGACTAACTTGGTTGACTAAGTTGATTTTGTTTCTGGTTTGTAGATTCTGGCAAAGGGCACTTAGTCGACTGACTTGGTTGACTAAGTTGGTTCTGTTTCTCAAACTCTTCAGCCCGTCATTTCTCCAATTTGAAATTTGGTCAACCAATGTTCTTCCTTGTTAAACCAACAAGCTTCCTCCTTGTTATTCAGTTACATCTTGTTGATTTTATCCCTCTTTTTCTTTCAAAAATACTCTTTGAAGATTTAAGAAATTAATTTCATATATTAATTTTCTGCACACTTAAGTAAAGGAATTAGACACAAATAAATGGGAATATTTTTTTATCATAAAAAACTAATGGAGTCAACATAGACCATTCTCCTAACTAAACATGCAATACATGATTTGAGTAAAGTTGTTTTATCTCAAAACACTTTTGCATTGGCTTGTTCCCATTCCCATATTTGCTCACTAAGTTTTATAGTCATTCCTTTTCATTCATTTTCTTTTCATATCAATAGGTTGCATAGGCCTTATTATATGAGGAAACTTCCCACCAGATTTTTGGTAACTTTGGGCTAGAAACATTTGACTGTAGTAGTTAAGTATTCTATGGAACGTTTTCCTGTTTATGTTAAACTTGTATTTTGTATATGTTGGGATTGATATGTATTAAGTTATAGTCATAATTTTTGGCACATGATACATATTTGTAATACGATAATATGACATGGATGGGTTGAGCACATGGATTGTGCATGCTAGTGTCAACATTGAACATGATGAATGTTTGCTATATACAGACTAAAATGCATGTTATGATATATGGATTTATGTACATGATGATGTCTTCTACGTTTCATGGGGCTCTCTTGGGTTTAGTAGGCCTTTGCTTGCTTAGGTCCTTATGCCGATTATTGTTGGTCCCAAAGAGCGTGCTAGAGGGGGAATGAATAACACTTTTGGAATGACACTAAAATTCCTTCCAAGTAAAGAGCTGATTAACAGAATTTGAACATGAAAGTTTAAAGCTTGCTAGAGGAATGATTTAATTGTTAAGAGTAAGAAGAAAATAAAAGAAGGTAGACAAAAATACAATCATTTATAGTGGTTCAGTCCCCTTGACCTACATCCACTACCTTGATCTCCCAATCAAGGATTTTCAAACCAATTCACTAAAATCAGTGGAATTCGCAAGCTTCTACCAAGCTTTTACAATGGCTTTTAACAGGCTCAGCCACAACCTTTAACAATGGTTTTTCTTGGGATTAACCAAAACCCAAAACTAACTTCTCTAAGACTTAGTTAGAACCTACTACAATAACCAAGCTAACCAAAGCTTGATCAACCACTTAGAGTGTTTCTCACACTCTAAGTAAACAGGAAATAAAGAAAAGATGAAGTACAATTGATCACCTAGCTGATCTAAGATGTACAAAGTTAAGCTCAAACACTCTTTCAAAAGATGGGAGTGAAATACAAGTGTAAAGAAAAGGTTTTTGGTCTTCTAAGCTCAAAATCACTTTGGATAACTTCTCTATTTTATTTTTGACTATTGGAGAGGCTTTAAATACTTGCAAAATCACTTTTGGCCGTTGGAGATAGAAACTAGCCATTTCTGACCGTTATTTTGTCTTTTTGTGCTTAATTTCAAATTTTCTGATAGTGAGCTTTTAGTTTACTAACCATACTTCTTAGTTGATTAAGTCTTCCCTATCTCACAATCAAAATCTTTGGCAGTGAGCTTTTAGCTGGCTAACTATACTTCTTAGCCGATTAAGTCTTCTCTATTTTGTAATCTGCTTTACTCTATTAATTAGTTAAGAAAGACTTGACCGATTAAGAGCTTACTATTTCTAAAGTAACCAGCTTCATCAACTTTTCTTTGTTTGATTAATTCTTTTCTTAGCTTGGTAATGCTGATCTTCCATTTCCCTTAAACAACCATGAGATATGTTAGTCATCCGAGGCTTCTTGAATTGTTCTTCACAAATTTGACTGCTTTCATTTTGGATCTTCACTTTTGGATTTTAGCTAACTAACTCCCTTGGTTAATCAACTAAAAGGCTTCTGTTTGTATCAAGCACCCGCTTAACTGATTAAATCTTGTGTTAACCAGTTAAGACCTTTCTATCTATCTTTAGTGTAGCACCCAGAATTGCTTTAATCGATTAAGGATTTGTGTTAATTGGTTAAGACTAATCTGTCTTCATTAAAGCTCTTTCTTCTTTGTTTGTTTAACCAATTAACCCATCTTGCAACTAAACAAGCATCTTGACTTGCTTTCAAATACCAAATATATTAATGAATTTAAGCTTTCTCCTGCACACTTAAGCAATATAATTAATCATCAATGAATGGGAATATTTTGCTATCTCAAAAACATATAGAGTCAACATTCTCTATCTCTTATTTTTTATGATAACAAAACACTCCTAGATTAAGAGTGCAATGTCTATGTTCAATATGAATGCTTCAAATCTTTATGCGTAATGAGTTGCACCCCCGTAGTCAATGCATCTAGTTTTTTTTACATAATACTCAACAAAACCAAAACTAAGCATCACACACATAAATTAAATATGAAATCTATTAAACTCTATGTAACTTAGTCTTCCTTCTCTTCTTTTTCTTTTTCATCATTAAACAAGATATTCAAAACTCCCCCTTAATGAGTGCATATAGATTTTCCTTTAATCTTTAAATTAGACTTTAATGAATGAGAATCATAAGCACTCATACACCTTTAATGAATGAGAATCATAAGAACTCATACACCTAAGTCATACAAGCTTATAAATATAGTTCAACAACTTCAAGAGTCAAGCTTGTGTCTATGTAGGAACAAATGTATGGGAGTTAAATCATTTCAAGAAATTGTCAAGGATTACTCAAATAATGTTCAAGCAAATTTGATCATTTTATCATAATCAAAACTATAATAATTTTAAAGCTAACAATTATGACTCAGAATGAAGTCGTGACAAAATTGTTTCGTTGCAAGTTGGTAAAAGGTTGTTTTGTCAAAGCACATGGCTTGAAGATTCTAGGCTATATTGAAAAGCTTCGACATTTAGGCTTTGTGACAAAACATGAGTTAAGCGTCAACTTGGTCTTGTAGTCTTTATCAATTAGATAGTCATAATTCATGTTGAACTTCCATATCAAACTATTGGAAGGCACCTTCTTAGAGTTGTTCAATATGTTAGACGCGGTTGAGAAATCCATGAGGAAAACAAAGAGGCAAGTCGCCAAGTCATAAAGCCTACTTGGGGCATGAAGAAAGATAAAGGGACGTGCCATCATTGTGGCAAATAAGATCACTAGCGAAGAAACTACAAGGTTTACTTGGCAAGGTTGAAGGGCAAAGAAACTTATTAAAGCTTTGGCCACAAGTATGTTTATGATTAAGCTAGACCTATCTATTATTGCTTTAATATCTTGGGTATTAGATAGCATATGTGGTTTTCACTTATGAAACAACACATAGGAACTAAAAGATAGTAGAAGACTAACTAAAGGAGAAGTAAACCTATGAGTTGGAAATTGAGAAAGGATTGTTGCCTTAGCTGTAAGAACTTACTATTTACCTTTACCAAGTGGTTTAATTTTGGAACTTCAAGAAAATTATTATGTTCTAGTTTTTTCGAGAAAAATTATTTCAGTTTCATATTTAGCAGTAAATAATGGCTTCAAATTTAAGATAAAAAGGTATAATTAGTTTGTTTATTTGGATAACGTTTTCTATGATAAAGGAATAATTTTAATTGGATTGTATTGTATGTTCTAGAACCAAAAAGATCAATGGTCAATATAAATGTCAAGAAAATGATATTAGATGGTCCAGATCAATCTTACATATAGCATTGTAGACTTGGTCACATCAACAATACAAGAATCACTAAGTCACATAAAAAAAGATAATTAAATCCTTTGGATGTTTGAAACTTGAGAATCTTGTCTACTTGGTAAGATGACCAAACCACATTTTATAGGATAAGGAGAAAGAGCTAATATGCTATTGGCTCATTCTTGTCTTGCATAAGCACCAACCTTACATTTACACACTCACTGCACTTCCAAGTTACCACTATATATCTTAGACTTAAAATTTTAGATAATGCAGAAGATGGCATCTAATAGGGCTTACAATACAAAAAATTAAAGATCTTTATATTTGTTATTGGCATATATTATGTAAATGGAAGAGTTGGAGATTTTGATATTGCAACTGAAGAGTAGGTTTGTTATCGTGTAAGTCATCTAAAGCAAGTGGACTAGGCAAGAAATATTTGGGATCATCAGCCCTCTCATGATACCATGCTTGCTAAATTTCAACATAAGGGAAGGCCTATTTTGATTTTCCCTTCATTAGTAGTGCTGCTACGTGCAGGTCCTAGAACTTGTCCGCCTTGACATTGGACATTTAGAAAACGCCACCAATCTTTTTTGCCTAGGTGTGATTGGCCATCTAATTTCATCTATCCTTTTAATGACATCTTAAACTTGCTTAAGTTCATTAAAATGAATAGGCTTTGGCCTACTTTACCAAATTTGGGTTCAGGGGTATAGTTTTGTGTAGGGAGGGATTAGCATCCTTGCGACGTTTGTCTTGAGGTCAATACCAATTGACCATTCATCATCCTATTTTAGCCGTAATTCTTGATTTGATTTTTATTTTCCTTAATCTTTGTTTATTATTCCCTTTTCTATGTTTTATTTTTATTTTGGTTATCACATGAACGAAACCCTTATATTAGAGAGCCCTCCTAGACCTTCCTATCGTTCTTATGGAATTTAGGAGATTTTTCCTCACTTAGAGAATTCCTCTAAAAAAACTCATTTTTAGGAGATTTCCAAGATGTTCCCATCATCGAGGCTTATCATTCATGTCTCGTATTAATAGTTTTGATGCATATGACACAATCATGGAATAGATGATGCAAATCTCGATTTTGTTAAATGACAAATGAGATTTCCTAAGCCCCTTTATCATTCTGATGGGACTAGGGAACACTCTCTCACATGGGGAATTCCTAGAGAAAACTCTTCTTTGCAAACTTCCAAAGGAAGTCCCATCATTGGGGCTACCATTCATTCACAAAATATATTATTAACATGAAATGACAAATAATTAATGCATGTGGTAATGCATAATGAATTTAGTGATAATCGTGTTTTACTTTCGCAAACTTGTTTTATTTATTTTAATGGTTTTGTATTCTTTTAATTAAATATTTTAAATTCCATTATTTATTTACTTATTTGTCCTTTTATAAATTTTACCTGAAAATATTTCTTTGGATTGGGATAATTCATGACACAAAATTAGAACCCTCCCATCATTCTGGAAGGGTCCTAACTAAGTGTTTTACTCAAGAAAATTCTTATTCATTTATATACTACTCTTCCCCTAATAAATTCTATCGACTTTATTTTTTATAATAAATTTGTCTTAAATCATATTAGGTCATTAAAATCAACTCTTCCATCGTTTTGGTGGGATCCTAATTTTTGAACTAAAAAGATAAATAATTAAGTATATTTCAATTTTTATATTTTATTTTTTTATTATTATAAACAAATGTGTTTTATATTTCTACTCACATTTTTCATTTTTGCTCGAGGCATCCAAGATCTTAATTTTCATTCTTTAATTATCATACACTACATGTATTTTACCATTTATTCTTAAGAATTAATTTTTAAACATAATTCTATACTATTTTAAAACTACATAGACTTCACCTATTATCTTTTTATTTTATATTTATTATTATTATTATTTATATCCTTTGTTCTTTTCTTTAATCCTTAATCTAATAATACTTTACGTGTGTATTTTTGTTCTTACATTATTTATTAATATGCACAACCATCAAAATTTAAAAAAAAAAACATGCAAGCAAGCGTAAGTGCATAAAAATAAAAATAGGTGGGAGAAGCCCATACCAAGTGAATCCAAGCAGGCCAAAAATCAACAAGGTCCATTGATACCAGTGTGGGCTAGCTATAGCTCGCTTTTGTTTGCCCATTTCCAATGGCAAGACACACAAAAAAGATACGGGGCCTACTCTAAGCTCCTTCAAGCCTACTTGTAAGACGAGCCCTCTTCCCTTTTGCCCCACATGTGAAACGCACCATTTGGTGCTTCCCAAGGCTACCCTCTCTTGTGTAAAATAGCACTGGCAGGTTCCATTCTCCTTCTTTTCCTTTTTTCTATGATTTAAAACACCTTAAAATGGTGTTGTTTTGGCACCCTTTCTCCTAAACCTTAACTATTTAAACTCTTTTTTTTTTCCTTTCTTTTCTTATTTTTCTCTCAATTTTCTCCACAGCTCTCTTTTTTTCTCTACAAATTCGTGCCACCAATCTTTGTCGTTTTCCACTGTTTCCTCACTTCTAAACACCTTCTTTTTCTTTTTTTTTTTTGAACACACCAAAGGCCAAGCTCAAAACCACCTAACTGAAAAAAAAAATTCTTGCAAACCTTATACATTAAACCTACTATGTTTAAACACCTAGAATCTTAAATCCTTGCTGATTAAAACTAAGGCTTTTCCTTTTATATTTCTAATTGCTTTTTTTTCTTGTTTTCTTGGGTTGAAAATGAGCTAGTAGAAAGATAGGTCTTTTCTCTGGTGTTCTTGAAGGTTGTTAAAGACTTAAGATTTTTTAGTTCTTTTCTTTTCTTATTTACTTGCAGAAATTGCCTCTCTCCCCTCTTTTTTTCTTCACTAGTTTTTATACTTAAAGAAATCGTCCAAATCCCAAATATTCTAGGATTTAAGGCAGTCGAAGGTGACTTCCTAGTCACCAAATCCCATTTCCTCAAAGAGCCTCAGAGGCATTTAATGCTCATACCTATACCTTGTTTTCTTCTTTGCAAGATTGTCCATTTTTTTGGACAATAGGGAAAAGGGTGTTGGTCGAAGAGGCGATCGTTGGAGAAGGGGAAGAACTTTACAAGAAACTTTTGAGCCAAGTCCTCCCATGTAGTGATAGATCCATTGGGTAGTGAATTAAGCCAGCTTTTTGCTTTATCCTTAAGAGAAAACGAAAACAATCTCAATCTAATAGCATCGTCAGTTACACCATTGTATTTAAAAGTATCGCAAATCTCCAGGAAATTTACCAAATGAGAATTAAAATCATCACTAGGGAACCCACCAAACTAGACTGAAGACTGGATCATCTGAATGTAAGCTAGTTTAATTTCGAAATTATTTGCATTGATGGAAGGTCTCCTAATGCTTTGGTGTAAACCTTGCAACAGAGGAATAGCAAAATCTCACAATGCTCTATTTGCTTCAGGAACTGGATTAATGGCATTATTGCCATTATTATGGTTATCCTTAGCCATTGTCTGATTTAAAGCTATAACTTGCAAATTCTCCCTTCGACGTCTTCTAAAAGTTCTTTCTATCTCAAGATCAAAATGAACAAAATTCAAATTGTCTCTTCTTTACATACAATGACCAAAGATATCTACAGGCAAACAAAATCTAAAATTAAAACAAGAAAATAAAATTTGAAGTAAGACTAAATTGCTTGGTATTAGTATTAGTAAGAATTTTAGAAACAATTCTCGGTAACGACGCCAAAACCTTGTCAGTTAAAATTCTACTACGCAAGTATACATATCGAATAAACAGTATATTAGCAAGCAGAGTATCGATCCCACAGAGAATTGATTTAAAATTTTACTAAGTACTAAAATTAGAACAATTTAATCTTATCTAAACACTAAAAATTATTTGATTAACTAAAGCTAATTAACTAAAATTTAAACCAACAAGAAAAATCAAAATAATAATAACTTAAGAAAATATCAAATCAAACAAGCCTAGGATTACAATATCCCTCACATTTCATCTGAATCTTACCTCTCTTCCTTAACTTATTTCAATGGGTTGAATTGCTAACCTAGAGTCCTAAATTATTTAAAAGGGTCTCTCGACTCATCTTATAAACATATCTATTTTAACCAAAACACTATATCCCTATGTGAATTGAAATTAAAACAGACTCATTAAGTTCAAGCTCTAATCTGGCTACATATGGCCTATAGGTATATCCCTATCCTATCCGTAAATTAATTAATATGATCATATGCTATCTCAATTTTAGTCTACTCTAAACTCCCTTTCCCCAGTTTGTTTAGGTTCCTAGATCAATTTAATTGGTGGCCAAGCAATTAAAAGCATTAAAAACAAATTGTAATAAACAATTCAAATCCCATTAAAAATAAGTAAGAAAGAGATTAAAAACTTAAATTACATGTGAGTTCAATTGCAATCCTAGAAAAAGAAAATTAACTACTCATAATTGCAAAATAAAATAACATTGTATAAAATTCAACCACTGAAAGTAACAAGAACAATAAAAGCCAAGAAAGAAAACAAAACAATATTTGTCGCCTTGATCTCCGAGTTTCAGCCTCAACTTCTAGCTTCATGAATCTCCAAAGGTTGTCTCCCCTAATGTTGTTAAACATATCCTATTTATACGTATAAGCTTAACCTAAAGTTCCTTAAGCTGACCTAGGGTTTAATTGGGCTTAAAAGTGTAATGAGAGGCCAAAAAAATCAATTGTCAATCTTTACAATTTTCCATTCCCGGTCTTCATCAAAGTTGTATCTTCGAGGAAGAACTGGGTAAAGTGATCTTCATCAAAGTGATAGCTCTTTCTCTTAGCTTTCCAATGGTCTAGGAATCACATTATTTGAAGTTCTGTATCTCGAGTTATGGCTAAAATACTGAAGTATATGTGAGCAGACTTTCGGGTCTTTCAACATCTCACTTTCCAAAATTAAGCCCAATTCTTTTATTCTTATAAAAAAAATATAAAAACTAATAGAGAACAATTAAATTAAAAGGAATAACATAAACATAAAATTAAAATAACTCACGTAAAAATAAACTAATTATAAAAATAACTAAAAAAAAGTAAATTATAATTAAAAATTGAGGACTTAGCTAATATTTAATAACAAAATTTAAATAGAATTATCATTCACCCATAGGTTTTTTTGAAGAAAAGTTATGCTCCTCACCTTTAAATGAGGTTTGTAACTTAAAAGATGTCTTGAAGGTCATTTCTCGAAGGTTGTTGACTAATTTTCTACCCACACAAGTATACGTATCGAACAGCTAATATAATGGCAAATAAAGGGTCAATCCCACATAGAATTGATATAAAATTTTGTTAAGTACCAAAATAATCACAATTTAGTCTTATTCAAATAATCAAAATTGTATAACAAATTAAACTAAAAATTAACTAAATCTAATTTAACAAGGCTCTAACTAAAAAAATCAAAGCAATAATATAACTTGAGAAAAATCAATTCAAACAAACATAGGATTACAATATCCCTCACACTTCATCTAAACCTTACCTCTGTGTCTTAACTTAAGTCAATGGATTTGATTGCTAACCAAGAGTCCTCAATTATTTATAAGGCTCTCCCAAAACTCTTATAAAAATATCTATTTTAATCAAAATACTATATTCCCAAGTGAATTGAAATTAAAAATATCAGTAGAGAGAGTACCCACGGAGGACAACTTAGCTGACCCTCTCACTAAAGTTTTGTCCCAGTAGAAACATAATCGCCACTTAGAGGGCTTTGGTATTAGATACATGGGCGATTGGCTTTAGTGCTAGTGGGAGATTGTTTGTGTAAGCCTTACAAGCTAATCGATTTTGTGCTTGTAAAACACTATATTAATTAGTCATATTTCATGTTAAATACATTATGGATTTTTTATGTAATGTATGAGGTATTTCTTTATCCATGAGTTTATTTTTAAAGAGTTATGAGAGACTTATTATAATACCCCATACTTTGATATGGTGACTAATAAAGCTTATTGGATGCCAATTGAGGTTAATTATAATGTTTAGAAATGATAAAAGATGAAAGGAATAGTTTGGGATAAAATATTCCGCACACGAAAAAATAATAATAAAATAATGATATTTTTATCAGAGAAGAATTTACGAGATAAAAAGTGATTCGGAAGTCAGTTGAGGCATAATAAGGTATTTTGAGTACCGAGGGGACAATAGGAGTTTTTGGAATAAAATAATATTTTATTAATAAAATAATATTAAAATATTAATATTTTATTCAGTGTCAAAATTTTTCATGAAGAATGAGTATATGGTTAATCTAAGTGGGGGAGAAGAAGAATGAGAGAATTTTGGAGAAAAATGAAGTTAATGGGGCCGCGTGTCTTTATTAAGTAAAGATAGCGCAAGTAAATAAATATTTTAAATATTATGGGGACACCGCGTTAGAGTACAAACTTCATACTTTGTTTGTACATGTGTAGAAAAAGGTAATAGAAGGAAATTGGAGTTAAATGAGTGTTGGAGGACTAAATTAAAATTGGAGGAAACAAAAAGGGCAAAACGGTAATTTTATGCAAACTTTGGTCAAAGCTTCCTTTGGAAGCTTTGACTTTAATTTTTTAGGCCAAGACCGACCTTATCCTTTCCCGCACCAGATTTTTCTTCTTCTTCATCCATGCTCCACAGCATTCTTGAAGCTTCCATCCCATTTTCTCTTTATCCACCATGAAATCAAGTTTTCTTCACTTTCCTTTCCATGTTTTCTTTTCCTTTCTTCTCCAAACTTCTTGAGCACTAAATTTACAGCCTTTAACCCCAATTTCCAACACATCTAAACCCTAGGAGGAGAAGAAAGAAAAAGAGAGAAAGGAAGAAAAATAGCTTGGTTTTGGTGATTCAAGCAAGGAACGGTAAGAATTCTTGTTTTTGGCTTAAGTAGTCTTTGAAAATGAGTTAGTGACTTAGAGAAATGTCTTGTGGCAGCAAAGATTGGCTTGATTGGAGAAAAATTGGTAACATATAAGCCAATAAACCCGTGGGTACATGAAGGACTCAAAGTGGAAAAGGAAAACGGTAAGCTTACCACTATGTTTTAAAGCCTATGGTTAGTTGAATATTGTGAGGAATTATGGTTGTTGAAAGAATCTATTTTCCTAAGCTAGTTGAAATTATTAAGATTGTATGGCATGTTGTTTGAAAGAAATGAAAAAGGAATATTGTGGATGGAGGATTGAGAAACAAAGTATTGAAAGTTAGATAGATAACGATGCATGTAAACTAGGAAATAATCGAGTGAAAGTGAGAATGATTGTTGCTGCCATGTATGAGGATTATGTGCGGAAATATAAGACGAATTTGAATGAAAATGGCTAGAAAAGGTTAATATGGGTGCTAGGGTCATAATTAAGTTGCATGTAATTATAATTTAAAGAATTACGCAAGAAAAGGATAAAGGCAACTTTGGTAAAAATGTGTCAAAATATAAGTTAGTTGACTAAGGATTCGTGATTGAAGGAAAAAAAGAAGTAAGAATGATGTACACTAAAGGTATTGCATTTGAATTATTGCTAGGAAATACAAAGGTAAAGTTAGAGCACTATAGTGGGGTGCTAGAGGAAATGACGAGCGATCGGCCAGTAAAAATATTTAGAGATACCTCGAACAAATAGCGACTTAATATCTCGTTGTTGCCGGGTGAGTGAACTTGCATTAAATGTTTTGGGAGTAAGGCACATGTGGTTGATTGAGACATTTTAATTGTTTTTCTATAAAAATGCATGGGAACAAGCCTTTAGTGAAATGCTTTGTGATATGGAACATGATTGTGATGAATCTATGTACCTCTATATTATACTAATATGTAAACATGATTGTGATGAATCTATGTACCTCTATATTATACTAATATGTATATATATAAAAAATAGTAATATATGATATGTATTGTTAAGTAATTTTGTGTAATTGATGTAACCGTGCATGTGCAGAGTGGGCAGTGCACATGCCGGTTGAATGACAATGTTGTGACAATTACAACCGTATGATGTGTGTGTAGGGAGTGCACGTTGGCTGAGTGAGGTGTTGGTATTCGTGTTTATATATATATATGTACATGTGTAATAGAAGGTTTATGAATATAGTACATGGTTGTAATGTATGTGGAATCTTGCATGTTGAACATTGAAAGTTGCTAAGTATTTTCAAATTGATGTTTATTGCAATGAGAAATGTGCGGTCACATTGCTACCTTGCATGAGTTCTGATATAATTTTTTTTCACTCTTCTATCTTCACGATTGAGCATGGGTCTTTACAACACTAAGAGTTTACTAATCAATGTTCGAAACAAGGGGTTTAAGAAAGAAATTATACTAAATTGCATTGTTTTCAAAATAAGTGCATCATGATTTTTAAACCTTCCTTAACGTTGCTTGTTCCCTTCCTATGTTCACTCATTGAGTTTATACTCATGTTTTTAAAATTCATGTTTTAGGTTTTCTGAGTTAAAGGTGATTGGATCCTAGGACGAGGTGCTCTTCCCTATCCATTACTCGGTAGGTTTAACGTGGCACTAAATGTTAGCAACCGTGCCCAGAGTCACTCCGCTGACGGTCAAGGTTTAATCATGTGTATATGAATACTTGGTGTGAAATACTAAGAATCATTTGTTAATCTATATATGAATATAATGGTTGATGATACCATTATGAATGCATGATTGGGTTTTATGAATTGTTTTCAAAGGAATGGTATTTGAACATTACAAACTTTGGATTCTAAAGGAATAGGGATTAATGTATAAGATCAATTTAGTAGGCTTGCTTGGGCTTAGTGGGTTGAGCCCATTGGGTCCTTACACCGGTCATGGCTCGGGAATTGGGCTGTGACACTTATGTAGATAAAGACCTTGGAACATAATGGCCTTGCAAAAAAATTATAAAGGTTATAATCATAAGATTCTTATGCATCAAAACCTTGTTCCTAAATATGTTCCTAGTCATTGTATTGTCAAGAAGAAGGACATTGAGAATGCTCAAAGGCTAGTACATGCTAAGCATTCTTACTTTGGAAGTAAACAACTGATCTTATAGGTTGAAGTATGCTAGATACTTAAGAATAGTATGTGGGTGCTTGTTAAGGAACAAGTTCACTAAACATGACTTATTATGAGAGTTCCATTTGATATTTCACTCAAGTTTCTATGAAAATACTCTTATGGGTCAGTAATGTAAGTAATCCTTAGACTTGTGATACCAAGTCATCTTATATGTGAATTGTCATACTTTGATTTCATCTCCACGGGTCTAGAGGCGATCAGATGCCTAAACAGGGTGCTTTTAAGTATGGCATGAAGCATGTGAAGATGAATGAGTAGTCCAAAAAGGATTCATCACCCTAAGTGATTTGAAAGGGACATATCTCATTTGCTCTTGTCTTATATTGACTAAAAGTCCTTGGCCAAGGCAATCTTGATAGGTCAATATGAAAGCTGCAAAACTAATATGGATAACTTTGAAAGTAGACACCGAGCCAAGCTTTCTATTTATCCTAGACATATGATGAAATGATTGAATTACACTGAGATACTATACACTGAAATGTTAGTCAAACCATATTGACTCTCTTGACATTTAAGTGGTCATGATGTATTGCTAGATGACGTTCATGATCTATAAATATAAATATAAATTCTTAGTTAAATTAATTTATATTTATTACCAACATGTTGCGTACATAATGGGTCACACACATAAGGTAAATTATTGAAATTAATTTGAGTTCAATTGGATGTGATCTAATGGATTTTATAGAGGCTTAATCCAATTAGGTATTCGACTAAATCAAATATGATTTGATGGAGTATTAAATAAAGGCCCAATTAGCCCAAGACATTTTTTAATCCTTGTTGGATATGAAATAGGTCAATTCACTTTGTAAAAGAATCCTTTAGCCTTCTCTTGAACGTATAGAAGAGTCATGTTTTATTTTCTCATGTGTTGAGATAGAATCATAGTCAAAGAAAAAGAAACACAAGAGAGCTCAAAGTTAAGAGTTTGCTAGCACAAAATTTGGCTTAGAGATTCACACACTCTTAGTAAAGAGATTTTAGCAAATCACTCTGTGGATCACCATTATAGGTAAGACAATTGTGCTGCTATGATTTAATAAGTCATAGTTGGTGTACAAAAGTCAAAAAGTGAAAAGCCAAGGAAGACTCCACTAAAGAAATCAAACATCAAACTTTCAAGTATGTCGAAATCTTTCTCCTGTGGTTTTTCTAGATTAGTTTCAATTAAAGTGATCCATCGCTTAGGGGATTAAAATTTTAATAATATTCTGCTGCATATGATCCGGTTAGCATGATTTGAATCCCCTTCATCAATGCCTTATAAAAGTAACCTTTTTGAGGACTTTTAGAGACACAAAAAACCAAATTTAGAGCTGAGATTTAGTCACAAAGTCATTGACAAAAGTCTCATTGAAGCTGAGAAGAAATCGAGGGATTCAAGAAGATTTGGAGATCAAGATTGCAATTCTCGAGATTCTTTATTCATTTTGTCATTCTTTTTATTTTCTTGATATGGTTTCAATGTTTAAACTTTATTTAATGATGATGTGTGACATTATAGGGAACTAATTTAGTTATCTAAGATTATTATTGAACTCAATACGTAGCCTAATTTATTTATCCCTCTTTTGCTTATGTTTGATGGTTTTAAGTGATTTATTCTATTTTGCTCTTAATGCTTCTAATTGTCTGATCACTAATTAGATTGATCTGGATACCTAGGTTAAATCTTGACAATGGAGTTTTAGGTAAACCTTGAATAGAATAGCATATGATCGAATGCACTTAATTGATTAGGTGGTTAAATTTTCATATAGGGTAGATATACATTTCTAATCCATACATAGTTTGAAATAAAGCACGAACTTAATGAATCTTTCTTCAATTTAATTTGCACATACATATAGTAAGTTAATTAGGAAAGGTATTTTTAAAAGAACATTGATAGAGACTTGTAAATAAATTAGGATTCTAAGTTAACAACTTAATCCAGTAAACTAAGTTAAGAAAGAGAAAGACAATATTTAAATGAAATATTGAGGAAAATCATAATCTTAGGTTTGGTAATCAATCAAGTTTAATAAAGTAATTTTACTGAGTAATTTTATATTAGTTTTGGTTTTTAAGTTTGTTAAATTTAATTTTACTTTTTAATTTAATTTTTATTGTTTGAATAAAATTAGGGCGTGTCAATTTTAGTAGTTAGCAAATAGGAATTAAAATAATTTTCTGTGGAAATGATACTTTACTTCATCATTATTTAACTTGTTTGCAATACATGCACTTGAGTAAAAGTCAACAACAGATATGTTTTTGGATTAGGATAATTCATGATATAAAATTAAAACCCTCCCATCATTCTAGTAGGATCTTAACTAAGTCTTTTACTCAAGAAAATTCCCATTCATTTATTTACTACTCTTCCCCTAATAAATTTTATCGACTCTATTCTTTAAAATAAATTTATCTTGAATCACATTAGGTCATTAAAATGGAGACCCTCCATTGTCCTGTTGGGTCCCAATTTCTAAACTAAAAAGATAAATAATTAAGTTTATTTCAATTTTTATATTTTTATATTATTATAAACAAATGCGTTTTATGTTTCTACTCACATTTTTCATTTTTTATTATTATAAACAAATGTGTTTGATTTGCATTTAAGGTAGACATACACCTATAAGCCATAAATAGCTAGGATTAGAGTACGAACTTAATGAATCTTTCTTCAATTTAATTTGTATAGACATATATTAAGTTAATTGCGAAAGGTATGTTTTTTGAAAACCTCGATAGAAACTTGTAAATAAATGATGACTCTAGGTTAGCAACTTAATCCATTAAACTAAGTTAAGAGAGAGAGACAATATTCAGATGAAGTTGTCGTAACGTGCGGGTTCGAGAACCCGACCGCCAAACGAAAGTGAAAACTCTAAAACTAGGAGTCGCCACCAATCTTTTTTACTATGTGTGATTGGCCACCTATTGACTCGATTCTAATCGGTGGAGTCTTAATTAGATTTAAGCCCGCCGAAAGAACCTTAAACTCGTCTACGTTTTTTTAGATCTAGGGTCCGGAGTACGGTTACGCCCGGAGAAGGATTAGCACCCTCGGGACGCCCGTTCCATGAACGGTACCATTTTTAGATTATCTTATTAGGCTTTAATTTTTAAGATCATTTTATTTCCTTAGCTATTATTCACTTATTTTATCTCCAATTTTATTAAATTATTTTATTTGATTCTAAAATGAAATGCAAGTGTGAGGCAAGATGAATGCATGACGTGAGATAAAAATATCGGACGAATAACTTTTTTATCGAGGATATTTTCTCGGATCCGCCCATCATACTGGTGGGACTCAGGGTATTCTCTCACCTAGGGAATTATCCAAGAAACTCGCTTTCGCAAATTCAACGAATAATTCCCATCATCGGGGTTATCGTACGTTTTTCTTTAAAAAAATAATATTTTAATGAATAATGAACCTAATACGAGCGAAAGTCTTTTATTAAAGATATTTTCTCGAGCCCTCCCATCATACTGGTGGGACTCGGGGATACCTTTTTACCTAGGGTACTTTCCAGGAAACATTCGCCTTCGTAAGATCCTTGAAAAATTCTTGAAAACATTATATTTCTATTTTTTATTCTTCCATATTTTATTTTTTATTCTAAGTTTCTCCTATATATTCCTTGATATTTCTTGTCTTATTACTTTTATATAATATTTATTAATCTATACCTTACACCACTAGATATTTAATACTCAATTTTCAATTATTTATTGTTTTGGGTTTTTTTTATTTATTTGTCTATTTATTTAATGTCACGTATATTACATTTTCACAAATTAATTATTTATTATATATTTGAAGTTATTTTTTTTTTATTTTTTGAATTTTTATCTATCATTATTTTTTGGTTTTGAATAATTTTTGTGTAGTCAATTTTTTTTATTTGTGAAAATTTCGGGATCTTGAAATCGAGGCCCTCCCATCATACTAGTGGAGCCTTAATTCGAATTTCGAACCTAGGAAAAATTAGCCCGAGACTGTGACTTCTCACGTCCCGACCGATCATCCCATCATCGGTACATTATACTTGTAGTTAATGTCATGGAATATTATTATCATTTTCCTTTTTTTATCATTAGTTTTTTATATTTTATTATACATTTGTAATAAATATTTTCCTAAACTTAAGTTCTTTGTATAACTAAACATTTTCTAAAATATTTTTTATATATATTATTTTTTATTCTGTTCTTATTTATTTTTTATTTTTTTTACGCTTTATTATTTCCATATTCTCATATCTGTATAAATTTTCTAGTCTAAAATATCATCTAAAAATTTAGAACATTACACTATAATAATTAATTAATTCTGCCTAATATTCCTAAAAACATATAAAATGGGCCTGCCTAAAACACAAACATTTCCATAAAAAGGTTAAAACTTTTACCTGATTGGGCTAAACTGACCCAAATAATCAGCCTGACCCGTGATCCGCACCAAGGCCCACTGTCCAGTCTCTTGCCTAGTAACCTCCAAGTACAAAACTACGCCGTTTTGATGTCCTACCCTAAGTATAAAATGGCTTTTTCTTCACACTTTTTCATTTTCTCCCTTTAATTTCTCTCTCTAGTCGTCGGATCTCTCTCTTCTCTCTTTAAAAATTCAACATTTTTTCTCCCTAAATCTCTCATCTTCTCTCACCTTCACGCCAGCGTCACTCTCCAACGGTTGGTTTTCCCCAACTGACGGCGTCACTGGCTACCTAAATCGACTCCTCTTTCTCCTCTAACCGACGCCAATCCGGCTTTGTCCCTTCACCGATGTGGCTCCCAAAACAGATCCCCTTCTCTTCCTTCCTACCAGTGTCGACTTCTCTCTCTCAAAAACCCCTCATCGGCAGCCACTTTCATGTTCCTTTCCTCTCTCACTTCACCGGCGTCAAACCCTAGGCTCTTTTCCACCTGATCAGCGACAACTAAACTCCTTAACCTTACCGTCGATTGGTGACCCAACACCCTCTTTCCCCTTCTGCTATCACCGGTGGCGACCCAAATGATCGGGTCTCCCTCTCTCAGTCCCTTCCTTCTGTTGGCGGCTAACCCAAAACTAAAACACTCCACCGGTTACCCAAAATCCCTCCTAAAAATCCAAATCTACCCCTAAAAATCAAAACCCACACTCTAAAAAATCACCTCCTATTTTTCCTATTTTTTGCATTTTTTTGATTGATTTTTGACTATTGATTGTGGTTGATTGTTTACTGCTAAACTAGAATGTTTGATGGCATTTGCGGCTAGGTTTTTTTTTTGTTGCTGTTTGTTGCTAGGGATTTCTTTGATTGCTTTTTTTTTATTCAGTTTTTTTTTTTTTTTGCTTTTTTGATTGCTTGGTTCCTCCCTTTGTAGCTACTACAGTGCCTCCCTTTATACACTTAGTTTTTGGCTGAGTGTATCATCCCACTACTTTGCCAGACTCGAGTTTTTTGCGTCTAGCAGAGAGAGTGGTGCCTGGCAAGGTGCGAATGCACCCTGCCAATTGTACATATTTTTTCATTTTTCATTTCATTTTTTTTTTCAAAATATAGTGTCTACAACTGCCCCTCTTTGCACATTTTGGTAATCCGAAATAGTGCAAAGACGTAGACATTATGTTCGACTTAATTTATTAATTTTTCTTTCAAAGTTTTTCTCCTCTTTTTTTGTTGTTTTTTTTTTTTTGTTTAAATGAGGCTCCTCAAAACTGTGGTAACGTAACTTTAAAAATCTTGAAACTGATTACTCAGAGGTTTTGAGAGAAAAATGTGCCCGGAGGTTTTGAAAATGTACCGGGAGACTTTATAAAATGTACCCGGAGGTTTTAAAAATATACCCAGAGGTTTTAAGAGAAAAATGTAGCTCCTCAAAAATACGTCCGATTACCGCTTAATCGCGGTATCGATTAAATTCGACTGATCACCCGATTAATTGGCGATTATGTCCAAATCACCTCCAAATTAATCCATTTCTCCTCCAATACCTTAGTTTACCACATACCATTTAAATAAAGCCAAATTCAGCATTAGAACCCTCACAGTTCCTTATAGAAAAATTCGGTCATTTGGTGCACTAGCACCGAAATTTTTCTACATAACCGTTTCACCTTAATTCATCATTTTCCAAGCCATTTTCCTTGAAATAAAAACAATCCCCCATTGATATTCAGCCCTCATGGTTCGACCAACAAGGAACCCTAGAGAAATTGAATATTTCTTTTGTGTTTTTGTTCATAACCATGCTTAACTATCCCTAAACACTAACATAGTCTAAAATCAAATTATTCCAACAACAATTCCTCTTCCATACCCATTTTTCAGAATTGAATTCATCATGATAACTCAATATTCAACCATGGAAATCAAGAACAAAAGCATGGGTAAGCTAGGTATCAAGGAGAATTAAAGAAATTTTAACTTACCTAGCTTGTTTCCTTGATTTCTTCACTTTTTCTTTGAATTTCCTCCTAAGTTTTCTTGTTTTTCCCTTTGTTCTTCCTTTTTTCTTGTTGCTGGTTGCCTAGGCTGAATATGGTGAGAGAGTTGGGGATTTAATGGGCTGATTTCTATAAAAAATAATAAAATAATCAAGCATGCCACGTGTCATATGCTTATTGGCCTAATTCTTAACTTTTTGACTTTTTCTTCTTAATTTTCCACCACAAATATTTTGGTATTTATCCAATCCTACCACATTTAAAATCCCTTGGTCTTGACAAGTGCTGGGGTGAAAAATTTACTGATTTGCCCTCGGGACAGAAAAATTACGATTTTACCTCTATACTCCGAAATGTACCGGAATCACATTATTTCTACTTTTCAAACTCAAATAACACTAATATTGATCAATATTAACCAAATAGGGCAAAAAAAATCATTTTATAAAGATTCCCGTTTAGTCCTCTAGTGGCAAAATTATCATTTTGCCCTTATGCTTCAAAAATACCAAAAATCATAATTTTTCACTGCTAAACATCATTTTATACTCCAATAATCATAATTATATTTCATATAATTATTCTTGGTCAAATGTGATCAAATCTTGGCTACAAATCTCCATTTAATCATCATATGGTAAAATGATCGTTTTGTCCCTAATCGGTCAATTTTCCTGATGGACTCCAAACTGGACCTTGAACTCCGAATCACTATTCTAAGTCATTCTGTGGGTTTCAAAATTTTCAATTTTCTCTTAGAATTTTTATTTGAACTAGTTCAAGGCTTGATTTAACTTAGTTGTACCACTCAGTATAATACCGTCTTTTAATCGAGCTTGACAGGGTCTCACAGGTTCCATGCCTCTTGATTCTTGAGAAAAGATTCACAAAAATGCTTGTCTCATCATTTAAATCTTTTGATCTTCATATTACAATAGCAGAAGTTACTTTACAAAAATGAAGAACTCTCCATGACTTTCAAAGCATATTGCACTTTGATAAAATTGCCCCACAAAATCAATTTTTTATGACTAAAGGTACTTCAAGTTTGGAACAAAACTGAGTCATTTTGACATGTTTCCAACATGTAATACTTGAATCTCTTGAAAATTGATGATTACTATTTGAAATGATTTTGGATGAGCCAAATGATAATCTGGTCTTTCATATGGATTGAATGGTTTAACACATCAAGGTCTTGGTAAACAATAAATATTTCACCATTTCATGAGGAAAATAAGAAAAGTTGAAGTTTCTTTGTCTGAGCTCACAAAGGTATATTGATTTTTTTTTTTTTTGCAAAAAGATTCCTTTCAAATCACAATCAAATTTGACACTCTCTAAGCCTCATGATGTGTGGCAAGATGATAAATGTCAAGACCAGTTATTGCAAGCTTAAAATTGTAGAAGGCTATTTCGACAGAGATAGGCTCAAAATTCAGTATGGATTTTTTTCAAATGATCTTGAATCTTTAAGGGTGCTTGAGAGTCTTAAACCTTTAGGAAGGTACCCAACGCATTCAACTGCCCAGAAATGGTCCATCTCTAGTGCTTCTTATTATCAACTTAGTTGAAATTATGAGTGGCTTCATAAATTCACATCTTCGCTCTAGACTACCCTTTTGGGTTTTCATCCTAGAGCTTCATCTTTTTCACTCACCTTTTTCTTTTTTCCGTCTTTATCTTCGCTCTAGACTGCCCTTTCGGGTTTTCACCCTAGAGCTTCATCTTTCTCACTTGCTTTCTCTTTTTTCTCTTTTTTTTTTGATTGATTGTTCCATCATGCACTTGAAAAACTCAAACTTAGTCTAAAATGACTAAGGGGATTCAAGAATGTAATTTTAGCAAAGAAAAGAAGTCAAAGTTTCATCTTTCATGTGATGGTCTCTTTCTCTAAGATAGCTCTTCAATTTAAGTATCCACACTTGATCAAAATGGACTTCTTAAAGCACGTAATGTAGGCTATGGTTAAAGGTTCTAAAAGAAATGGATACACAGGCCCAAAACATGTATTTAAAGGTGATTAAACCAAGGATCATTCATTACTGCTCTAAAAACTCTTTTAAGATATTTGTCCTTTCTCAAAGCATGTTTTTTCCACCATTTCTCTTTTATGCTTTTTCTTCCTTTCTTTTTTTCAATTTTCATTTTCATTTTTTCTTCTTCATTCATTTTTTCAATCTTCATGTTGATTGATTGAGTTCGAAACTTTCAAGAACTCAACTTCGCATTTGTTCGCCATAATATAACAGATGTTCGTTTTTCCCTCAAAATGAATCTTCTATCATCCATGCATTTGACAAAAAATTTTCTTCAATATTGTCCCCCAATGTGGGAGGTGATCCTTGGTTGAGGTGCATTTTAGAGACAATGTAATAGGCTCAAAGGGGTAGCAAGTGGATAATTTCTCATTTGTGAAGGGAAAATGAAACATGGCCATTTATCCTCTCAACTATGGTTACTTCTATTGAATAGCAAATCCCTAGAAAAGAACAATTTAAGATCAAATGATGATTTTTCTTCATTTTTCCACTTTTGACACCATTTGAATATTTCAAGTGCATATGTCACTATCAACTTTCCTCGCCATTCACTCACTTTCTTTTTTTCTTTTTTTCTTTTTTTCACTTCACAACTGAATATTGAATCAACCTTTCCAAAGTGAAAGGATTCATCAAGAATGTTTTTTTTTCTTAATCAACCACTCAAATGAAGACTCATGAGACAACTCTTAACAATAAAGGTTCCTTACAAGCCTTCAAAGATCTAATATCATAACACCTTCTCATGGTCAACTCTTTCAAGAAATACTTTTGCTAAATGAGAGGGGAAAAAAAGCTATTTTTAAAGCCAAGGTGTCTCGAAGGTATTGGGTAATCTTGTTCTTTTAGTCATCATGCCCCAGAATAAGATCAAAGATGGTTTTGAAAGGTTTACATCTGGCATACAGTTGAAAGAAATTGGAGAGGTTTTGGCATATTTGAGACTTTAGCATAATCTTAACATTTATTAACCTACCACATTAAGAGTCTTTCTAAAAGTGCCTAATTTGCTTGATTTTTAAAAAAAAGAATTTTGCAAAACAATCAATTATAACATCAATCATTGCCTAGACAAAGATCATTGTCCTTTGGTATCACATGATAAGGTTAATAAACCTTCAAAACTTTGTTTCTTTTTGGACTCAAGTTCTTGAATATCCTTATTTGAATGGTCTGGGGCTCCAAAGTGTTTGAAGAAATGGTTAAAAAATGTTTGCAAGGACAAGTTTGTTCCAAACAGTAACCATCAATTCTCTCGAGATCATGTGCATATTTTATTGCCAAAAACCTTTTTCCCCTCATGACCCTTTTTCTTGTTTTTATCAATTTTTATGATCTTGAAAACATGTTATAAAAACCTTTATTGAAACAATCGTATCACATCATAAAACTTTAACAATTTTCATTCAATAAAAACATTAACACTTACAACTCTTAACAAAAATTCTACTCATTCCATGCATCTAACAAAATAAAAACTCCGAATCATCCATTTTTCCTTGAGACTTGAGGCATTTTCAACTTCCTAACAAGAGCCCCTTCTATGGCACAACTGATTTCCAACATTCTATAAGCTCAAGAGTCAAATTGCCATCCTTGATGAGTTTTCAATTTTCTCTTTCAATTGCCTACACTTCTCTATTGAGTGTCCAATTGCCCCCATGTGATAGTCACATTTAGCATTAGGGTCATAATTCCTTGCCGATGGGTTTGGAACTGTCTTCATTGGCACCAAACTGAGGTATTGATTCTCAATTAGTATAGGCAAAAGTTTCGAAATGGGTATAGGCAATTAGTGAAGGTTGGGTTTTGGCAATGATTGAGGCATAAGTGGAGGTATGGGTGCTCTTATATGAAAAATTGGTTGCGAAATTGGTTGATAGGGATAGAGGCTATGGGAAATATGATTCCGAGTGGGGTAGGAAGGTTGGTATGCAAGATGAAGATGGTATGAATTGATGCCCCATGGTTGCTCTTCACATGTGATAACTCGTGCCTCCCCTTTCCTTTTCTTTGAGGCATTACAATTTTCCATGCTACTGACACTATTCTTTTCAATTTTACCCTTCTTAATTGCATTCTCAATCATCTCTCCTAAAATCACTATGTCAGTGAAGTTCCTAGTAGCATTTCTGATTAGCCTATCATGGTATGGTGGGGGTAGAGTACCAATAAAAAACATTGTTGTTTCTTTTTCAGTGAAAGGTGGTTGAACCTATGCAGCAACATTTCTCCATCTTTGAGCGTATTCCTTAAAACTCTTAGTGTCTTTTTTCTCCATGTTTTACAAAGAAAGCCTATCCGGGGTCATGTCCAAAACATGTTTATACTGAGCTACAAACGCCCGAGCCAAGTCCTTCCATGTGTGGATTTGATTGCGATCCAACTGGACATACCACTTTGCTACAGCACCAGTGAGGCTGTCTTGGAAACAGTGTATTAGGAGCTTGTCATCATGTGCATGTGCAGCCATCTTCTGACAATACATAGCAATACGAGCTTTTGGGCATTTGGTTCCATCATATTTCTCAAAATCTGGTACTTTGAACTTAGGTGGGATGATCACATCAGGTACCAAACACCAATCTATTGCATCAATAGAACCATAGATGTCCATCCCTTCAATAGCTTTAAGGCGCTCATCTAAAAGGTCATGCTTTTGTTGCATTTGCAATTCTTTCTTTAGCTCAAAATATTCTCTTTTCAATTTTTCTTGCTTTCCAAGGTTATCTAAGTCAAGAATAAGAGTTGGGTCAAAGAAATTTGCCCCCGGAAGTGACACAGTTTACCTTTTCATCGACAATTGACTCTGTTTTTGCAAACTTGATGATCCCTCAAAAGACCTATCCTCTTTACAAGCAATTATCTCCATTAACCTTTCCAACTGTTCCTTTATCTTGTCTTGACATTTCTCGATCTCATCCATTCATCTTGACTGGTCATCTCCCATGATTCTAATTTGAGTCCACGTATCACACAAACAGCCAAATGGCTTTCTCGAGCTTTTATCTTTTCACAAAATGGAAACAAATTAGATTGAGTGATAAGTTCTTCATTACTAGAGATCCTCCTAAATGTACTCCTTATTTATACAAAACTTGGAAAAAGATCTTTCATTCCATTAAAACTAATGACATTGTTGCCTCTCTTTTCATTGTATGTAGCGAAGTCAAGTGACAGTACTTACAAAAAGGTGGATGAATGATAAATGCATGGGTGTCAAAATCAATGGATGTTTAAATGCATGACAAGATGACTTATGAGTCAATAAATGATGAATGATTCGAGGCACTTTTTATGCATGATGAGATTACAACAAAATCTAAGTTGTGTAAAACATTTATTTTTCCATTAATCATCATTCATTTTTTTTGGTGTGGTTTTTTTTTTTCTTGTTGTTTGTAATGAAACAAAATTCAAAATATGCTTAAATGGAATCTGAAAAGTCAATCGTTGACACATTTGATCCAAATTGTGATAATTTTCTTACACCATTCAAGGAACATATTCATTTTCTAATAATTGTTCACTAACATAAATCTATTTTTTACAAACTTCAAAAGAGGTTAAGCACAACCATGTCTAAACATTAAATATCCTAAAACCCAAAAACTTTTACTCAAAAAGAAAAAAAAGTCCCAATAAAGCCCACTTTTGCCACTTAGACGCCTATTTGGACACCTTATCACCCTGTCCGACCATCTTTGCTGGATCAAACCACTTTACATCTATCAATGTTTGCACCTTATGCTTGAATGCAGTACAATCTTCAATGGAATGTCCCATGATTCCACCATGATAATCGCATCTTGCATTTGGATTGTACCACTTTGGATATGGAAGTTTCAAAGGTTCTATAGGCATAGCAGCAACAAGGTGATCCTGAACCAAATGGTGAAAAGTTCCATAAGAAATGGGAATGGGATCCAACTGTTTATGTAGTTTCTTTTTGGATTGTTTTTGGATGACACCTAGGCTAAGAGCAAGGGTGGTAGGTGATGGTGTAAACAATTGGGCTCGAGGAGCTTGTTGAGAAGGCGATCGAAAGGTGCTTGGGCAAGGGTGAAAACTTGGACCTAGACCAATGTTCATGGGTTGAAAAGTTGGTCAAAAAGAGGTAGGTTGGAAGTATGTGCTCGATGGCAAACCACTGTTTAAAGGTGGTGCAGAGCTTAGAGGTCCCATCTTGGATATTGAGCTCTTCAATTCAACCATCTGCATATTCAACTCGTCCATCCCTTTCATAACTTTTTCCAAACCCAGATTTTTACTTGGGTTATTGAGTGAAATATTGGTCTTATCAAGGACAAATTGGCCTTCCTTAAATGGTTGCTTGAGGCATGGTTCAGTTTGAAACGATTGGAATTCTTGAGGGTTTGTTGAGACGTTCAACTATTTCCATCAATTTGGCAATCTGCCCTTCCATCTCTCGAATATCATGTCCGAACTCTTCTTGATTGCGCTCTAGTGCGCTTATCCTTGCTTCCAATTGATGTTCCATATCCTTCAACCCCCTTAACTCAAATCAAATAAATTAGAAAAGAATTTTAAAATTTGACTGAAACCTTTTTAGATGTTTTCCATAAATGTGGATTTGTTTTATTCTCTTCAAACCTAATAAAATTATGTGGTTCTTTATTATGGGAATAAATATGGCTAGAAATAAAGAAAAGATGAATATACGGACATGGATGCAGATATGTCATGTGTATGAATGCATGAAATGCAATAATGCTTTGATGAATGGATGAAATGATATGCAATGGAGTACCCCAAAATGTAAGAAAATTTAAACATTGTACATGCAATGCGAGCACAATAAAAACCATTTAAAAATCATGTAAAAATGAAAAGTGGAAGATCTATTCAAAATTAAAATCCTTTTTTTCCTTTTTCTCTTTTTTTTTTAACGTAATGAAAGAAATGAAAAACCCTTTTTATTTCTTTTTTCATTCCTATTTAAATGGAAGATCTTTGTCTTTCTTTTTTTTTATTTCTTTTTCCTCTTTTTTTTATTTTTACGAGAAAAAATAATTGACAGAAATATCATTCTTAATTCTTTATTCTTTTTTTATTTATTTTCATAATTTTTAAAAAATAAAAGAAATAAAAGAAAAGACTTTGTTTGTTTCCTTTTCCTTACTTTTTTTCTCTTTCTTTTTTTTATTTCCATAATGTTATGCAAGAAGTCAAAATAGAGAGACTGAGAAGTATTCCTTCATGTGTTCCTATTTAAGGGTACCTCCTTCATAGTATGTTGGAATGGCTCTACCTAAATGAAGGTTACTTGCAATTTTCTATATGCTGAGTTTGGGTTACAAACGGAGCTAAAGGTTCCCAAATCGTTCCTCACTGTCATCCATGCGGACTAGTAAGGCACCCCAGTCCTCACCCATTACAGGCTTCGAACGGACTAGGTTCGATCTAAATGGGAGTCTTCACTAGCCCATGCGGAGGTTATCACCTCACGAGAGCGTAACTACTAAACTCCCTCCTAAATATGGACATAACCCGGGTAGAGGGCTTATGCATGAATGCAAAATGTGTAGTATGTGTGAAGGAAGACCTCGATTTTGGACCAATAATCTCACATCCCTCTATCCTAAATCCCCACAATTATTAAAAGCAATAAAGTACGAAATAAAAAAATGCATCAAACAAAATATGCAGAGCAATTCATTAATACTAAGGAAACATTGAATTATTTAAAGCCTTGGATAACCTACTATTATTTAATGGTTCGACTCTCGACAGTCCCCAGTGGAGTCGCCAACTGTCGTAACGTGCGGGTCTGGGAACCCGACCGCCAGACACGAGTGAAAACTCTAAAAAATTGGGAGTCGCCACCAATCTTTTTTGCTAGGTGTGATTGGCCACCTATTGACTCGATTCTAATCGGTGGAGTCTTAATTAGATTTAAGCTCGTCAAAATAACCTTAAACTGGTCTACGTTTTTTTAGATCTAGGTTCGGGAGTACGGTTATGTCCGGGGAAGGATTAGCACTCCCGGGACGCCCGTTCCATGAACGGTACCATTTTTAGATTATCTTATTAGGGTTTAATTTTTAAGTTCATTTTATTTCCTTAGCTATTATTCACTTCTTTTATCTCCAATTTTATTAAATTATTTTATTTGATTCTAAAATGAAATGTAAGTGTGAGGCAAGATGAAATGCATGGCGTGAGATAAAAATATTGGACGAATAACCTTTTCATCGAGGATATTTTCCTAGATCCACCCATCATACTGGTGGGACTCGAGGTATTCTCTCACCTAGGGAATTATCCGAGAAACTCGCCTTCGCAAATTCAACGAATAATTCTCATCATCGGGGTTATCGTACGTTTTTCTTTAAAAAATAATATTTTTATGAATAATGAACCTAATACGAGCGAAAGTCTTTTATTAAAAATATTTTTTCGAGCCCTCCCATCATACTAGTGAGACCCAAGGAAACCTTTTCACCTAGGGTACTTTCTGAGAAATATTCGCCTTCGTAAGATCCTCGAAAAATCCCATCATCGGGGCTTAACTCGTAAACAAAAATATTTATATGCAATGATATGCAATATATATATGTTATGCTAATGCAATTAACTATCTTTAGTATTATTATTATTTAATTAATATTTTATTTTACGTTATATATTTTTTATTATTATATTTCTATTTTTTATTCTTCCATATTTTATTTTTTATTCTAAGTTTCTCCTATATATTCCTTGATATTTCTTGTCTTATTACTTTTATATAATATTTATTAATCTATACCTTACACCACTAGATATTTAATACTCAATTTTAAATTATTTATTGTTTTGGGTTTTTTTTATTTATTTGTCTATTTATTTAATGTCACGTATATTGCATTTTCACAAATTAATTATTTATTATATATTTGAATTATTATTATTTTTTATTTTTTGAATTTTATCTATCATTATTTTTTGGTTTTGAATAATTTTTGTGTAGTCAATTTTTTTTATTTGTGAAAGTTTTGGGATCTTGAAATCGAGGCCCTCCCATCGTACTGGTGGAGCCTTAATTCGGATTTCGAACTTAGAAAAAATTAGCCTGGGACTACGACTTCTCACGTCCCGACCGATCATCCCATCATCGGTACATTATAGTTGTAGTTAATATCATGGAATATTATTATCATTTTCCTTTTTTTATCATTATTTTTTTATATTTTTATTATACATTTGTAATAAATATTTTCCTAAACTTAAGTTCTTTGTATAACTAAACATTTTCTAAAATATTTTTTATATATATTATTTTTATTCTTTTTTTATTTTTTTATTTTTTTTACGCTTTATTATTTCCATATTCTCATATCTGTAAAAATTTCCTAGTCTAAAATATCATCTAAAAATTCAGAACATTACACTATAATAATTAATTAATTCTGCTTAATATTCCTAAAAACATCTAAAATGGGCCTGCCTAAAACACAAACATTTCCATAAAAAGGTTAAAATTTTTACTTGATTGGGCTAAACTGACCCAAATAACCGGCCTGACCCGTGATCTGCTCCAAGGCCCACTGTCTAGTCTCCTGCCCAGTACCTCTAGGTACAAAACTACGCCGTTTTGATGTTCTACCCTAAGCATAAAATGGCTTTTTCTTCACCCTTTTCCATTTTCTCCCTTCAATTTCTCTCTCTAGCCGCCGGATCTCTCTCTTCTCTCTCTAAAAATTCAACATATTTTCTCCCCAAATCTCTCATCTTCTCTCACCTTCACACCGGTGTTGCTCTCCAACGATCGGCTCTCCCCAATTGATGACGTCACTGGCTACCCGAACCGACGACTCTTTCTCCTCTAACCGACGCCGATCGGGCTTTATCCATTCACCGGTGTCAGCCCCCAAAATAGATCCCCTTCTCTTCCTTTGTATCGATGTTGGCTTCTCTCTCTCAAAAACCCCTCACCAGCAACCACTTTCTTGTTCCTTTCCTCTCTCACTTTGCCCGCGTCGAACCCCAGGCTCTTTTAAACCTGATCGGCGACAACTAAACTCCCTAACCTTACCGTCGATCGGTGACCCAACACCCTCTTTCCCCTTCTGCTATCACCGGTGGCAACCCAAATGATCGGGTCTCCCTCTCTCAGTCCCTTCCTTCCGTCGACGGCTAACCCAAAACTAAAACACTCCACCAGTTACCCAAAATCCCTCCTAAAAATCCAAATCTACCCCTAAAAATCAAAACCCACAGTTTAAAAAATCACCTCCTATTTCTCTTATTTTTTACATTTTTTTTATTGATTTTTAACTATTGATTATGGTTGATTGTTTGCTGCTAAACTAGAGTGTTTAATGGCATTTGCGGCTAGGTTTTTTTTTGGTTGCTGTTTGTTGCTAGGGATTTCTTTGATTGCCTTTTTTTTATTCAATTTTTTTTTTGCTTTTTTGATTGCTTGGTTCCTCCCTTTGTAGCTGCTATAGTGCCTCCCTTTATACACTCGATTTTTGGCTGAGTGTATCATCCCACTACTTTGCCAGACACGAGTTTTTCGCATCTGGCAGAGAGAGTGGTGCTTGGCAGGGTGCGTCCACCCTGCCAGTCGTACACATTTTTTCATTTTTCATTTTATTTTTTTTTTTAAAATATAGTATCTACAGAAGTATTAAGGGAAATCATAATCTTACGTCTAATAATCAATCAAGTTTAATTAAATAATTTTACTAAGTAATTTTAGATTAGTTTTAGTTTTTAAGTTTGTTAAATTTAATTTTTCTTTTTAATTTAATTTTTCTTATTTGAATAAAATTAAGGTGTGTCAATTTTAGTTGTTAGAAAATAGGAATTAAAATAATTCTCTGTGAGAATGATACTCTACTTTAACATTATATTACTTGTTTGTGATGCGTGCACTTGCATGAAAAATCAACAATAGATATTTCTTTCAATTGGGATAATTCATGACATAAAATTAAAACCCTCCCATCATTTTGGTGGGGTCCTAACTAAGTCTTTTACTCAAGAAAATTCCTGTTCATTTATTTACTACTCTTCCCTTAATAACTTCTATCGACTTTGTTTTTTAAAACAAATTTATCTTGAATCACATTAAGCCATTAAAATGGAGACCTTCCCATCGTTCTGTTGGGTCTCAATTTTTGAACTAAAGGGATAAATAATTAAGTATATTTCAATTTTTATATTTTTATATTTTTTATTATTATAAACAAATATGTTTTATATTTCTCTTCACATTTTTCATTTTTGCTCAAGACATCCATTACAAGATTTTAATTTTTATTCTTTAATTATCATACACAATATGTATTTTACCATCTATTCTTAAGAATTAATTTTTAAACATAATTATATACTAGTTTAAAATTACATATACTTCACCTATTATCTTTTTATTTTATATTTATTATTATTTATATTCTTTTTTCTTTTCTTTAATTCTTAATCTAATAATACTTTACATGTGCTTTTTTGTTCCTACATTATTTATTAATATGCACAACCACCAAAATTTAAAAAAAAAACAAGCAAGCAAACCCAAGTGCATAAAAATAAAAAGAGGTGGGAGGAAGCCATACCAAGTGGACCCAAGTAAGCGTAAAAATCATCAAAGTCCATTCATACCCGTGTGGGCTAGCTACAGCTCGTTTTTGCTAGCCCAATTTTAATGGCAGGACAACCAATAAGGATACTAGCCTGCTCCAATCTACTTTAGGCCTACTTACAAGACGAGCCTTCTTCCCCTTTGGCCCACAAATGAAATTCACTATTTGGTGCTTCCCAAGGTTGCCTCCTCTTGTGTGAAATGGCACTGGCAAGCTCCCTCCCTTTTTTGCTTTTTTCTTTTTCACTTTTTTATTGCTTAGAGCACTTTAAAACGGTACCATTTTGGTAACCTTTCTCCTAAACCCTAACTATTTAAACTCTTTTTTCTCTCTCTTCTCATTTTTCTCTCTTCTTTCTTTGCAACTCTCTTTTTTTCTCTACAAACCCGAGCCACTAGTCTCTACTATTCTCCGTCTATGCCTCACCTCCAAATGCCTTCTTTTCTTCTTACTTTGAACACACCTAAGGCTAAGCTAAGAACCCTCTAACCAAAAGCAAGAAAATTCTTACAAACCCTATGCATCAAACCTTCTATTTAAAACACCCAAAATTTTAAAACTTTGTCGATAGGAACCAAGGCCTTTTTTTTGTGTTTCTGATTACTTTTTTTCTTATTTTCTTAGGTTGAAAATAAAGTGGTAGAAAGATAGGTTTTTCTGCTATCTTGGTTTTTTCTGGTGTTCTTGAAGGTTGTTAGACACTTTGGGTTTTTTAGCTCTATTTTTTTTTGTTTGATTGCAAAAAGAGCCTCTCTCCCCCTTTTTTTTTTTCTTCATTGATTTTTATACTAAGAGAGATAGTCCAAATCCTAAATATTCTAGGATTTGAGGCGATCGAAGGTGACTTCCCAATCACCCAATCCTATTGCCTCAAAAAGCCTCAAAGGGGACTAGAAGAGATTTAATGCCCATGCCCATACATTGTTTTTTTCTTTCCAAGATTGTCCATTTTATTGGACAATAGATCGAGGGGTGTGTTGAAAACTATTAGGAATTTTGAGAATATGGTGCCCTGGAAAGCAAGTATATCTTCATGCTTAAATTCATTAAATTTATTTATAATGAAAGTACATTTTGATAATAAGACAAAGAGTTTGTTTTAGTAAGCATTCATTATCTAGTTATTAAGGTACCAAGATTCTATTGAGATATTAAAATACATTTGTATGAAGAGTCATACATATGAGACATGTATTTTAATTGCATCTAAAATATTGTTCACAACCATATAATAAAGCTAGTCACTTTATTATGTTAAGGCTGTAGTGTCCAAATTACTTCCAACAAAATGAATGTGATTCATTTTAAGGGAATGATGACTCTTAAATCATCGAAATGGTTGACTTCGAGTAATAACACTATAACATGAACTGAAATCATGTGAGAATCAAATTTAAGTTTTACCATTACCTAAATCTTGATCTCACACTTATGCATTTGCTTATAGTAAAACTGAAATCCTGATGGATAGTGGATTCGTGTTTAATCTCCTTATAATCTTTGATTTACCATGAGCATGATCATCATAAAGCGTTGATTTAGACTGTCAGAACCCGGAACCTCCCTCAGGCCCATGACAATCGCCGCGACGTCCCGATTGACACTCATTATCCGGAATGCCAACCGAACCCCGCAAGGCTTACATATTCAGTTTCTTTCCTTTCCTGTGAGCCATCATTGTTAAATATCGAGTTTTTAGAGAAAATATACTATTTTAGATCAAAAACAATCAAAATAAAATTTTGCCACACAGGGGTATTTTGGTCATTTTTTTTTTTCAAAAATTTCGAAACTGGCTAAAACGTAATATACAAGGACAAAAAACAGATAATTCATATTCAAAATGAGTTTAAAAAGTCTAAAATCTTCATTTAAAATGGAATTAC
>NC_030850.1:20977551-20979055 GCF_000208745.1 Theobroma cacao | reverse complement strand
AGCTCCACCAGCCATTGCGGTAAAGAAAGCTGCCAATGCCTGTGCTGCCTCAGTAGGCATGGTGGGAATACCCGTAGGTGGCGGAGGAGGTGGAGGATGTGGAGGACTATCGGCCTGCTCAGCAGTAGGTGCTGCCCGAATGGTAGACGCAGTCGATTCTTCCCCTACTGCATCTAGCTGACGACGTTGGGAACGACCTTTTCCCCTCCCAACCGATCTAGTGAGAGGTGGGCATCCGCGTCGAGGAGGCATAATAATCTATAAGAGAAAATGAACAAGCTTACGAAACTTTAGGCTCTATATGAAAATGCATGCATTCTATTCAACCTAACCTAACTTAATCCGGGGCCGCACTGATACTGTAAATTTTTAAAACCACTTTAAAACCAAAAACTCTTATCTTTAAAACCAAAAGCTCTTATCTTTAAAACCAAAAGCTCTGATACCAATAGAATTGTCACAACCCGGAACCTCCCTCAGTCCCATGACAATCGCCGCAACGTCCCGATTGACACTCATTATCCGGAATGCCAACCGGAACCCCGCAAGGCTTACATATCAGTTTCTTTCCTTTCCTGTGAGCAATCATTGTTAAATATCGAGTTTTTAGAGAATATATACTATTTTAGATAAAAAACAATCAAAATAAAATTTTCGCCACACAGGGGTATTTTGGCCATTTTTTTTTTTTCAAAAATTTCGAAACTGGCTAAAACGTAATATACAAGTACAAAACACATAATTCATATTCAAAATGAGTTTAAAAGTCTAAAATCTTCATTTAAAATGAAATTATGATTTTTTGAATATAATAAGAAAATAAAAGAAATATTAAGGGAAATATTCTATTTTCTTATAAAACAATATTTATAAAGTTATATGTGAATACTTTTTATAGCGTAAAAGCTAAATAAATTTATACATACTGAAATACAGTAAGCCAAAATATTTAATTTAATTTACAATAACAAGAGGGCCCCCGAATAAACAAAAGTAAAGAGGACGTGAACCCACGGTTTGAAAAATGCAGATCTAATGGTAGTCCTCGATGAGATCAGCTATCTACAGTCTATACTGAACCTGAAATGGGTGGAAAGGAGGGTGGTGAGATTATAAAATCCCAATGAGTAAACAAACATTATCATAAATATCTAAAGGCGAGTAAAATGGAAGCCAAGTTTAAACGACAAATTTCAACCCATTTCATAATGTTTTCAATTTGTTTCTTAAACCATAAAATATTTGTAATTTACCAAAACAGTTGTTAAGGCTTATGTCTTTTATTAAAGCAAGGCTCAAGCCAAAACTAATCCTCGGGGATACCTTGGCCGAGGCATCTAACCGAGTCCGCCAAGGGTGTTAAAATATTCACACGTGAAACACATTTTTATTTTTAAAACAAGCCGTCCCTTGGCGTTGGCCGAGTTACACATTCACGTGGGGGTTCGACGTGAAGTGAGCTCTAATACTACCCCGGGAGTTACCCTCCTCGCCTCTACAACCG
>NC_030850.1:20964450-20975433 GCF_000208745.1 Theobroma cacao | reverse complement strand
GTTCGAGGTTAAATCAACTCAAGTGTACCATTAGGTACAATACCGAGTTTCGTCTATTCTTAGGTGCTTTTCCTAGCATAATAACATACTACTCAGTGCATGTATGTCATGACATGTATTTATAGGGTCGGGTTTTACATAGACTCCGTATTTTGGGATTATAATCGAGATGAACATTTAGGAACATATATCCAAATAATGAAGTTCATAGCATTAACATCACTTCTAGTGATTTCAAGAAGATTAGTGATTAATCTGGGCCTAGTGGATTAATGAATTAGCTACTCATCACATCTGGATACTCAAAAAATTAGATCTAGAGTATTGAATCACTAATTGGATGAAATTTGATACTAAGGGACAAAATTGATATAAAGGGTAAAACGGTAATTTCACTTTTTATCATTGGATGGTTATGAGGGTTCACAATATAAGGTTTGTAATTGGACAACTAACAATTAATATCAAGTATTGAATTGTTTCTTATAATTATAATTAATCTAAGAGTGCAACCATGAATCTATGGTGGAGTGATTTCAAGGTTAATAAGCTTGAATTATTTTTAATGAGATTAAGAATAATTCTAAGTTTATTGAAGCTTGAAATATCTATGTCCAAATAGATTCCCCACTTAGCTTCCTAGAATTCAACTTGTTTAAGTTGGAATGCATGTTTTAATTTGTTTAATTAAATTATGTACAAAAATGGCAGCTTTAACATTTTTATCTTAATTTAGACAAGAAAACATATTTGTCTCAATTTAGACAAGATAAAATACTTTTTTGTCTTAATTACAGACAAGAGTTGTCTTAAATTAAGATAATTTTAGGAGGATTCTTGCAAAATGAATCTAGACATCCATGTTGATAAAAGGAGACTTCATGTTTGACTATTACCCTTTATTATTAATTCTTTTTAAATAAAGATGGATAATAATAAAATAAGAGTTATTATTCAATAAAGAGTTTTATTTTATCAAGAACTCTAAATGATAATTAAAGAATTAAATTATTTATTTTTTAATTTTTATTTTGATAATTATGGAGCATGTTTGATGCTTCTACAACTCAAAATGGATGGTCAAGATTGATTCAAAGGGGTTTCATTTTGATTAAAACTTTGAAGCAAGAGTTTTAATAAAAAGAAAAGAGATTGGAAGAAAATGTGAAAACGTACTTTTTCTTAAAAAAAAAAAAAAGTTTCAGCCATCTCTTCTCTTTTCCTCCTCCAAGCTTTTCCAAAAAAATAAAAAATAAAATCTGTTGTCATCTTGTAGCCTTGCATTTCACACATTGTCCACTCAAGGTTCAAGTTGAAAGTATTCTTGAAGAATAAGTGGTAAACTTATTTGGTCGAAAAATCATTCATTGGTGTGGTGGTGTCCGAAAATAAAAATCTCAAAATAAAGGTATAGTTTTTCTTACTTAATAGATTCTTTTTTTTTTTGATGTGATTATATTGCTTGCAATAATAATAATGTGTGTTTCCACTTCTGTAATTAGATTGCTTGCTTCCTTTATAAAAAGAAATTTTTTTAAAAATTCATGCTTTACACAATCACATTAATTCACTAAGATCCTACTCCAACAATTGGTATCAAAGTAGGGATTATTGCAAGTTTGTTTTGTAATACTCCGCACCCTCGTTGGACACAAATAAGACCTTATTGACCAAACGAATGATCGTTTGATGTGAATTGGCGTGCTAAAGATCGACAAAGAATGAAAGGAACGTTCAAGAATAAAATGCTTCGCCCGTGCAGAAATAATAATTAAATAATAATATTTTTGTTGGAGAGAAATTAGTAAGCTAAAGGATGATTCGGATGTAAACCGAGATGTAATGATGTGTTTCAGGACCAAAGAAGGCAAGTGAAAATTTTTGAAATAAAATAATATTTTATGTGTTGTCGAAATTAGTCATGAAAAATGGAGTATGACTAATTTAAGTAGGGGAGAAGAAGTAAAAAAGAATTTTGAAGGAAAACGACGATAATTGTATCAGCATGATTTTATTAAATCGAGCTAACGCGGGTAAGTAAATATTTAAATATTATGATGACACCGCGTTGAAATGCGATCTCAATATTTTGATTATACACGTGTAAGAAAAGGAAGATAGAAGGAAATTTGAATTTTTACACGTGTCGAAAGAATTAATTTTAAAATATGAAAATTTGAGGGAGGTGTATTAAATAAAATGAAGTTAAGGCATAAAATGTAAATTTTATTATTTTGAAGAAATAAAAATATTATGAAAATAAAATGGATGATAAAATAATGAAGAAAAAATGTTGAAAAGTCAAAACAAAGAATTTTAAGGTGAATGGCCGGCCATACAAAAATCAAAGGAAGAAAGACACAAAAAAACAAAGAAAACAAGAGAGAAGAATGTAGAAATGATGGTGGGGCCGGCCATGTGAGATGAAAGAAATGATAAAAGAGAAAAAGGAGAGGAAGTTGGTTGAGAGTGGGAGAAGAAAAATAAAGGAAAGAAAAACTGTGGGAGAGGAAGAAAGAAATGAAGAGAAAAAGGGAGAGAAAGAACCGTGGGAGAGGAAGAGAAAAGAGAATGGTTTTGCTGCACTTTGAGGAAGGAAAAAGAGAGCTTTTGCTGTAATTTTTGGAGGAAGAAGAAAGCTAAAAATTTGTGAGGTAAGAGCTAATTTTTGCTGCACTTTGAGAGAGAAAATTCAGTGCTTTTTAAAGGGATTTTGGTGCTGAAAATTCAAGGTTTTTGCTGCTGAATTTTGAGGTTATGTTGCTAAAAATTTTTGGAGGTTTTTGCTGCCATTGAAAGACAACTTTGGCTGCTCAAAATTTGAGTTGTTTGTTGTCAATTTGTGCAGAAAAATTAGAGCTGTTTGCTGGTAGTTTGTGCAAAAAAATTGGACAGCTTTGTGCTGCCAAAATTGAGAAGTTTTGTTGCTGGAAATCTGCTGATTTTAGAGTAGAAAATGGCAGCAAAAAGGTGAGAAAATGAGGTTTTTGGTGACCAGTTTTGAGAGGAAAGGAAAAGAGGAAGCCACGGTGGTGAAGGGAGTGACGGGCTGGAAAGAAAAAAAAAGAAGAAGAAATGTGGAAGAGAAAAAAAGAAAGAAACAGAAAAAAAATAAATAGAAAATAAGTGGGCATGGCCCAATAGGAAATAAAAATAAATGGGCTTAGCCCAAATAGGAAAAATGGAGAAGCCCATGGAGAGGCCCAAAGGTCATAAAGAAATGAAAAAGGCTCAATGGTAAGTTAATGTTATATTTTAAGAATTTTGGGTAGTTTAATATTGTGCATATTTTGAATGAAAAATATACAAGTTGCTTAAGGAATTTTTAATTAAGTTGCTACCCATACAAATGTGTGATTAAGTATAATGAGTTTAAATTGTTGCTAGGAAAGTTTGTCGTGGAGGCGTGCCGAACGAAGTATGTGACCGACAAATAGAAATAATTATATACGCGTACGAATCAATAGTGAAGTAATAATCCACTATTATGAGGTGTGTAGGGGATGTCAATTTTAAAATTTTCATATATATATACATGTACGTATATTTTACGTGAAGTGCAAAATTTATGAAAAGCATGCGTTGATAGAATTTTAAAGAATCGTGGGTGTAAGTTATTTTTAGAAATCATTTAGAATATATATATATTATACGTAAAGTGTTTTAAACCGAGAAACAAGCTTTCCAAAAAGATTTACATCAAAGAAAATTGTGCCTTATTGTTTGTGTGGTGTGCATTCGTGAAATTTATTACATATTCACCATGCTATTTTGATACAAAATATCATGCAAATATTTACAATGAACATTTTACGAAAAAAGAGTTTTAACGTAATGTGGGGACCGATATTTTGAGAAAGATTTAAAATATCCCCTTGAAGATCAAATTTGAATTCTTTTAAAAGGTGATTTCATTTTAACCAAGAAATTCAAGAGTAATTAGAGACTGCTACTTGTTGTGTTATAAATTATATTTTGAATCAAATGGCTTATGATAATGTGGGCATGATTGGCTGGATTGGTAAATGTGTTGAAAATGTATAAACTATTATTTGCCTTGATAGGCTGGGTTGTAAGATAATTGCCATGTCATGCTATTGCAAATTTTATTGTATGGTGGGTTTAACTTGCTGTAGTGGGCGGGTTTCGTGGATCAGCCTATTAGAGGGGCACGGTAACCCCGTTATATTCTTACATCGGTTGGAGAGGCGTGTAGGGTAACTCCCGAGGTACAACTTTAGAGTTCACTTCACGCCAAACCACCACGTGATGGTAAACTCAGCCAACGCCAAGGAACGGCTATGTTTTCAAAATAAAAACATGATTTATGCGTATATGACTTTTTAACAGCCTTGGCAAACTTGGTTGGGATAGCCCCAAGCCAAGGTATCCTTGACAACCGAGTATGAGAATAATTTTGGCACAAGCCAGTTTTCTAAGAAAGTCATAAGCCATGTTGTTTATTTTTGACAAAATGTAATGGTTTTATNCAAACTTGGGTGAACAAAAAACTAGGCATTGATCATCATCTATTTACACAAAAATCACTCATGTTTCAAAACCTTTCCCACACATCCAAAAATCTCTACATTTACACAGTGATCCCAATAGACAACATTTAAACCCCAATAAGACCTCCTAGACATATCAAACCATTACACATGTTATCAGCACTAGAGAAGTGCAAAATAGGAAATAATTCTTCGAAAAGCGGTGCCTTGTCCATCGTCTTGCAGTAGTTGTTAGACCCAGCCTTCCTTGCACTTGTTGGTTTCCCTTGAGAGATGGCATCATCTGCACACTCCTCAAAAAAAAAAAAAAAAGTTTTGGGATGAGCCCTAACGCAAAAGCCAGGACTTGCTTAATTTCCATAAACCGGAAACATCCTAGGTACTAACTTCCCTTGCAATGCACCATAATTCAAACAAGTTTAAAAACTATTAAAACATGTTCAAATATCATTCAAGAAATTTCAAAACTCATTCAAGTAATTTTGAAACTTTTCACATGGAAGCACTTAGGCATTTCAAAAATTATTTAAAAAAGTTTAAAAACTATTCAAAAAAAATTGAAAAACTCATTCAAACCACTTCAAAAATCATTCAAACAAGTTTAAAGATCATTCAAGTAGTTTTGATAATTTTTCACATGGAAACACTTGTGCACTTCAAAAACAAATGAATGGAAGTTTTCAACATCAATACTTTAAGTTCAAAAACATATTCAAACAACTTCAAAAATCATTCAAACAAGTTCAAGGATCACTCAAACAAGTTCAAAGATCATTAAAGCAATTTTGATCACTTTTGTCATTTCAAAACTATAATAATTTTAAAGCTAATAAAATTAACAGTTATGTTTTAAATGATGTTAGACTTGCTTAGGTTAGTGGGCTATGCCTGTTGAGGTCCTTGTGTCAATCACGATGGTTATGAGAGTTTGCAACATAAGGTCTGTAACTGGTTAACCAAAATTAAATATTAAATATTAGATTATTTCTTATAATTGTAGATAATCCAAGAGTGCAACCATGAATATATGGTGTTGTGATTTCATAGTTAATAACCTTGAATTATCTTAATGAGATTAAGAATTATTCTAAGTTTATTAAAACTTGGAATATCTACGTCCAAATAGATTCCCCGCTTAGCTTTGTAGAATTCAACTTGTTTAAGTTGGAATGCATGGACTTTTAATTGCTTAAATTAATGAACAAAATGGTAGCTTTATATGTTTTGTCTTAATTAAAGACAAGAGTTATTTTATTTAAACAATAAAATATGTTGTCTTAATTAAGACAAGTGTTGTCTTAATGTAGACAAGGTACATATGTTGTATTAATTAAAGACAAGAGTTGTCTTAATTTAAACAAGGATATATGTGTTGTAATTTTTAATTTTTTCTAATATAGACATTAATGTGGCTTATATTTATATTTATTTATAAATATGGATGAATGATATGAGATATTGTTTGATTGATAACATGTCATCTAGAATAGGTGCCAACCTTTTAAGGATTGCCATGAATACGTTATGTATTTTAGTTTAAAAGGAGTTTTATACTATGAGATATATAATGAATATAGGAAAATAAATCACATCTAGACAAGATGGTAATATAGACTTAGTTATATATTAAAAGCGTTTAGTTGGAAACATAACCAATCCCATAATTTAACTTAGGATATTCTAAATATGCATCTAGAAAATCCGGTAACAAGGTCAATCAAAACCCTATGTATAAAAATATTGAGTGGGAGAGGAAGCTAGTAATCTTAGAGTCCACGGTCTCCATAGTTGGCCCATTGGCATGTGAAACATGTCACTCCCTACAGGTGGACATGAATCTAGATCGTGACAGACTAGGTCTCCGAAATGATAAATCCTTTTAGGTGGATTATGAAGTGAGACCTCCCATAGAGGCTCACTAAGTAAGGAGCTTAAAAGAATGAAACAATAGTTATTACACTCAACATGAATTTACTATTAACCTGCCTACAGTAGCTCTGTTAGAAAACTTCGTGGACCAAATGAAGGCACTCCTTAACCATGTTAAGTATGAAGATACTGGGCAACATAGTTAAGTGGGAAGGTCCCAGTTTTCCTGGTAGTAAATTCTCACGGCCCATAGTCGGTTAATTTATTACAGAAAGGTAGATGACCGTCAAACTAATAATATAATTTATAGGGTTTTATATATTGTCATCATGCATACATGCATCATGAAATGTTCAAAGTCTATGAATAACTAGTATGCTTACATAATTTCAAATGTACTTTCAGAAATATATCTGTATCACAAATATGAATCCACTTTCAATTTTGCTAAAAAAATGCACTCTAAATGGTGATAACTACTCTGAATGGAAAAGAAACCTTAATATTGTCCTTAATTATGACAAGATCACATGGGTTCTTTCTAACCATGAGCCTAAAGCACTGACTCCCCTATCAACTCCACAAGATATTGAATATGATAAGAAATGGCATAATGCAAACGACCTGGCTAAATGCTATATATTGGCCTCTATGAACAGTATATTGCAAAAGCAGCACGAAGGCATGGTTAATGCTGTTGACATAATGTTGCACCTACATGAGATGTTTGGTACGAAAACTAGATCTGCTAAGGTGAAAGCAATCAATGCTTTTAAGGACCTTAAGCAGAAACCTAGGGAACCAGTTAGAGATTACATGCTGAAAGTGATCTTTTTGTGTCAATGAGGTAGAACTAAATGGTGTTGAGATAGATGTAAAAATGTAAATATCAATGATTGTTCATAGCTTGAATTCATCATTTTCACAATTCAAATTGGATTATGAACTACACAGTAGGGATTACACCTTAAGTGGGCTAATGAATGATCTTCAAAATGTGGAGGAGGTTCTTGATTTGAAAAAGAAGCCTGAAGCACATGCAATTTCCACTTCCAAGCCCAAACTCAAAGGTAAAAAGAAGATAGTTGGATATAAAAAGATTTCTAAGGGCTCAGTGGGAGCAAAGAAAAAGCCCATGAAGAAAAAGACTGTTTCAAAAGACAATACCAAAGGAAAATGTTTCCATTGTGGTGTGAAAGGACATTGAAAGCAAAATTGCAAGATCTACTTTGAAGAAATCTAGAAGAATAAACAAGGTATGGGTTTTCTAAATATGTTAGAAGCTTGTTTAGTGGTTGATTCTACAGATACTTGGATAGTAGATTATGGAGCCACTAACCATGTTTGCAATTCTTTATAGGGGTTTCAACAAAGGAGAAAACTGAGTAAAGGGCAGTTTCGGATGAGGATGGCAAATGGCACCTTCGTTTCAGCATTAGCAGTGGGAGCCATTATTCTTCAATTTCCTTATGGTCGTGGCTTAGTTTTGGAAAATGTTTATTACATTCTAGAGACTTATAGAAATTTGATTTCTGTCTTTTGTCTAATAAAGTCTAGATATTCAGTTTATTTTAGTGAGACACTCACTATTTATTTGAATAAAGATTTTATTTGTTCTGGAATTGTAAGATATAATCTTTATTTCCTTGAGCTTATGACTTATTCTACAAATGCTATAGAAGCAATACAATTTGAAACTGAAAGAGTCAAAGAATCTAGTATAAATCAAAATTATCTTTGGCATCTGCGTTTAGGTCATATAAATCAAAATAGACTCAATAGGCTTATAAAAGATGATACTCTACCAGTCATGGTTGAGTGTCCTTTGCCAATATGTGAGTTTTGTATTGAAGCTAAAATGACTAAAGGGCCTTTCAAGGCGAAAGGTAACAGAATGCCAAACGTTCTAGACTTGGAGCACACAGATGTGTGTGGACCAATGAACGTAGAAGCTAGAGGAGGTTATGAATATTTCATAACTTTTATTAATGATTACTCTAGACATGGCTTTGTGTATTTAATGCACAGAAAAAGTGAATCCTTTGAAAAGTTCAAAGAATCCAAAGCCGAAGTTGAAAAGCAACAAGGCAAGCCATTGAAACAACTTCGATCAGATCGGGGAGGTGAGTATTTATCAGATGAATTTCAGCAATATCTCACTAACAATGGGATAATTTCCAATTTGTCAGTGCCAAGAACACCTCAACATAATGGTGTAGCTGAAAGAAGAAATAGGACTCTTTTAGAAATGGTTAGATCAATGATGTCCTATGCTAACCTTTCAATCTCATTCTGGGGATATTGTATGCAAACTACTCAGTACTTGCTTAATTTTTCTCCATCTAAGGTTGTGCTTAAGACACCAAGGGAGTTATGGACAGGGTGTAAATCATCTCTACGTCATCTATGAACTTGGGGGTGTCCTGCACATGTTTTAAAGCTTGAGTCCACAAAGATGGAGCCAAAGACTGAGGTGTGCTTGTTTGTAGGATATCCAAAGGGAACAAGAAGTTATTACTTCTATAGTCCTCAAGATAAGAAAGTTTTTGTTAGTACGAATGCCACTTTCTTAGAGGAAGAGTTTATGAGAAATCATAAACCTAGAAGTGAAATCATCTTAGAAGAATTGTCTGATCCTTCAGATTTAAGAGTTAATTCTAAAGATGTCATAACACAGTCTGATTCAAGGGTTGAAACAGAAACACAACTTGAACATCAAATAGTGGTGCCACGACATAGTGAGAGGGTTGTGAGACAACCAGAAAGATACATGGGTCTAGGAGAAAACATGATTGCACTCTCAAACGAACATGAATATGATCCTATTACATATAAGGAAGCTATTAACGATGTTGATGCTGAAGAATGGCATAAGGCAATGAAATCTGAGTTGGACTCCATGGATTCTAATAAAGTCTGAACTCTAGTAGATCCTCATGAAGGAATAAAACCTATAGGGTGCAAATAGATTTACAAGAGAAAAAGAGGAAGTGATGGGAAGGTAGAGACCTTCAAGGCTAAACTAGTGGCCAAGGGTTTTACCCAAAGAGAAGGGATTGACTATGAGAAAACCTTCTCACTGGTTGCTATGCTTAAATCCATTAGGATCCTACTATCCATAGTCGCACATCTTGATTATGAGATACGGAAAATGGATGTCAAGACCGCATTTTTAAATGGAGATCTTGAATAGCGCATTTATATCTCAACCAGAAGGTTTCATTAAAAAAGGCCACGACCATAAGGTTTGTGAATTGCATAGGTCTATCTATGGACTTAAGCAAGCATCTAGGTCTCGAAACATAAGATTGATACTGCTATCAAATCATACGGTTTCCAGCAAAATGTTGACAAACCCTGTGTCTATAAAAGGATACAGGATAAAAAGGTTGTTTTCCTAGTCTTTTATGTTGATGACATTCTACTCATTGGGAATGATATAGGAATGTTATCAACAGTTAAAGGTTGGCTGAACCAACAATTCAATATGAAGGATTTAGGAAAAGCTAGCTATGTACTAGGGATCAAACTTATAAGGGATCATAAGAACAAGTAGATAGCATTATCTCAAGCATCCTACATAGACAAGATTTTGGCCAAGTTTGTTATGCAAGATTCCAAGAAGGGTTTTATGCCCTCTAGACATGGAGTCAAACTTTCTAAGGAGATGTCACCTAAAACTCCAGAGGAAGTTGAAAACATGAGATGGATTCCATATGCATCAGCCGTTAGAAGTCCCATGTATTCTATGCTATGCACTAGGCTAGATATTTGTTATGCAATTGGATTGGTTAGCAAATTTCAGTCAAACTCAAGCGTGGAGCACTAGATTGCAGTCAAGTGCATTTTTAAATATCTTCGTAGAACGAAGAATTACATGCTTGTATATTCTAGAAGTGACCTTGTAGTGACAGAGTACACTGATTCAGATTTTCAGTCTGATGTTGATTCTAGAAAATCAACATCAGGATCTGTTTTCACCATTGGAGGAGGAGCCATAATTTGGAGAAGTGTAAAGCAATCTTGTATTGCAGACTCTACTATGGAGGCAGAATATGTTGAAGCTTGTGAAGTAGCAAAGGAAGCTGTATGGCTTCATAAGTTCCTTATGGACCTTAAAGTAATTCTAGATGCGGACAAACCTATTACACTATTGTGATAACAGTAGAGCAGTGGCTAACTCAAAAGAACTGTGAAATCATAAAGCAGCAAAACATATTGAAAGGAAGTATCATCTCATTCGAGAGATCATACAACATGAAGAAGTAATTGTGAAGAAAATTCCAACACAATAAAACTTCGTCGATCCATTCATAAAGACTCTAACACAAAAGAGTTTCGATGGTCACATAGAAAGTCTTGCAATGAGGGATATGTCATACTTGCTTTAGGGCAAGTGGGAGATTGTTAGGAATTTTGAGAATATGGTGCCCTGGAGAGCAAGTATATTCTCATGCTTAAATTCATTAAATTTATTTATAATAAAAGTACATTTTGATAATAAGACGAAGAGTTTGTTTTAGTAAGCATTCATTATCTAGTTATTAAGGTACCAAGATTCTATTGAGATATTAAAATACATTTGTATGAAGAGTCATACATA